>NW_026900057.1:0-13163 GCF_033153095.1 Gastrolobium bilobum
TTCCACTTGATCGCTGAAAAAGTGACTATGGGTTCGTGGAAGCCTATTAGAGTCTGCAGAAGAGGGCCGAGTGTATCCCACCTTTTATTTGCAGATGATATCATTCTCTTTGCGGAAGCAGATATGGAGCAAGCTAAGGTGATTATGGATTGTATTAATCTCTTTTGTGAGATGTCGGGGCAAAGTGTTAGTGCAAATAAATCTTTGATTTATTTTTCCCCGAATACTGATACTCAAGTTGCTACAAGGATTGTCAACAGAATGGGCTTTAAGCGCACTTCTAGTATTGGCAGATATTTAGGCTCTATTGTTAAACAAGGGAGATATATTAAAGCAGACTATGGAGCTATCAAGGATAGGATACGTTCAAAACTGGATGGTTGGAAAAGCCATTGCCTTTCTTTTGCTGGTCGAGTTACTTTGGTGAAATCGGTCATTGCTGCAATCCCTTCTTTCCATATGCAGAATGGTCTTTTACCAGTAACGTTTTGTGATGAAATTGAGCAGATACAAAGGGCTTTCATTTGGGGAGATCAGGATAGCAGAAGGCGGCCTCATTTAGTAGCTTGGGATCAAATGTATAAACCCAAAGATAGAGGTGGTTTGGGAATAATTAACCTTCGACTCCAAAATGAAGCTTATATTCATAAACTGGCGTGGAAGGTGTTAACTAAGAAAGATGATTTATGGGTTAAGATTTTAGTAGCCAAGTATGGTAGAGGTCAAGACTTAAGGAGAGGTATAAAGGCAAAATCATATGACTCTAAACTTTGGCGTGATCTTGCTAAATGTTGGAGTAATTTCCTTGCTGGTCTTAGATGGGAAATAGCAGATGGTTCTGAAGTAAAGCTTTGGACTGATAACTGGTTGGGATGGGAGGAAAATTTGCAGCAGTTGTCGAGCAATCAGGTGCCGTGGGAGGAGAGTCAGAAATCAATTGCAGATTACATGGTGGATGATGGTTTCCGTCTTGAAGTTGTTCATCAATTTCTGGAGTCAGATTTGGCTGATGCAGTAACAAATCATCTCAGGCTTATTCCAAGGAATGGGGAGGATAGATTAGTTTGGATCAATAATCATCACTCAACTTCTTTGGTTAAGGTCGCTTACTGTAATCTTATGAACTTCCCAGCAGATGTTCACACTAGCTTATGGAAAAAAGTTTGGTCGTGGAATGGACCAGAACGAGTGAAAGTGTTTATGTGGATGACTTTGCTTGCTAAACTTTCAGTGCGCAGCAGAACCAGTAAGTGGAGCGGAGGTTCAAATGTCTGTCCTAGTTGTCCAAATCATGAGGAAACTATTATTCATGTTCTTCGTGATTGTAGACATGCTAGGAAAATTTGGCAATCTTGATTTACAGGTTCGATACCCAATTCCTTTATGAATTCGAATTTGCAGGATTGGTTGACTTTAAATATCGATAACATGTGGTCCTCCAATAAAGTGAAGGACTGGAGGGATATTTTCTTTACTACTTGTTGGTTTTTGTGGAAGTGGAGAAATTTGGAGATCCATGAAGATCATTTCTGTCATGATAAGCAATCACAGGCTTCAATTTGGATGTTTGTCCAACAGATTCTGCAAGCCCGAATTTATCAGCGCCGTGGTGATTCCAACGATAGCGTTTGGACAGCCCCCAAGCAAGGGTGGGTTAAGTTGAATTGTGATGGAGCTTCTTCTAGTGGCATGAAAAAAGCTAGTTGTGGTGGTATATTAAGAGATCACAATGGATCCTTTTTGGGAAGCTTCTATTGTAATTTAGGTTCCTGCAATCCTCTTGATGCAGAATTATGGGAATATTGAAAGGTTTGGAACTGCTTTGGGGAACAGGATTAAAAAGAATAGAGCTAGAATGTGATTCTAGCCAAGCCATCCAGATGTTAAAGGAGCAGCATGAAGATCCTAGGGACTCTCAAGTCACTCGCAGATTGAGATTATGGTTAAAAGCAGATTGGACTATTCATCTTGTTCATACCAAGAGAGAAAACAACAAATGTGCTCATTGGTTAGCTAAAGCTGGGCAGACTAATAATCTCCATTTCAAGATTTTTAAAGATCCTCCTCCTCAGTTGATGGAACTTATAGTTGCTGATGCTAGAAATATGTCTAGCTTGTTAGTTTCTGATTTGTAATTTCTTTCTGTTTCTGGGGCTTAGCCCCTCTTTATTTACAAAAAAAAAAAAAAAACTTTTTTAAAAGACTTTTTTTACAATCAAGATTTCATAAGATTGAATTTTAAAGGATTTTAATAGAATTTATAAGATTTGAAAGGACAATATGGATTTATAAGATTTTAAAAACATATGAATTTTTAACAAATATTCAAAATTACAAGAGTCAATAAAAAAATAAAGAAATGCAATGATATTAATAAAAAAAGTAAAACCTAATATAATTTTATCAATCAGTAAACCATAATGTAATTTTTAACAAACATCCAAAATTACTAAGTAACAGTTCCCCATATATTCAAAGCTATACTAGTCCTTCACGCATTAACATTTTCTCGTTCCTGCTCTAGGGTTTGACCAATGGGTTAAAAATTATCTTATTCATTTGGTGTTAGAGCTATTCATATATGATTATAAAAACCAATTTTTTTTTATTTATTAAAATAATTCTAAATTTGCATATAGAACCTAAAGTTCATGATAAAATTTCGTTTGAAATTTTTTGCAATTAATTTTGAAACATTGGGATTTTGTTCTACGTGATGAGAATTTTCTAACCATATCTCATATGCATGTTTTCATTTAGTATTCTAAGAAAATTTCGAATATGAATTTCATGGTTTTATTACATGAAAGTTTAAAAAATTTCTCAAATTATTTTCAATCGATATATTGAAACCTTAAATTGCTTTGGGGCTTTTAAAAAACAAACTTTTAGTTATCTAGGGTGTGCTTGACAACCTTCCCGGAATCAATTCTTTTTTAATTTCTGTTCTCGGGAACAGAAATGGATAGGAAACTCGTTTGGTAAAACCGGTTTATTTTTTTGTTCCCGAGATGAACCGGTTTAATTTTTGTGCTAGGGAACAAAAAAAAGAATCAATTTTTTTTTTGCTTTTTTGTTCCCGGGCATAAAATGAAAAATATTTATCTCTCTCAATTACTATCCACCTCTACTATCATCACTACCACCACCACCACCATCATCCCGACACAACTGTCTCCACCATCGTCGCCGTCGTCATCGTACCACTAGTGCCGTCGTCACCACCCATCACCACCACGATTACACCGCCACCGTTACCACCACCTCCACCCATCACCACAACTACCACCGCTGCCACCACCACCATCACCACCACTACCATCATCGCAACCATTGTCGTCACTGCCACTGCCACCACTCCCATCGCCACCACTACCACCACCACGACGCCACCACTACCATCACCACCAACCACCATTACTATTGTCGCAACCATCACCGTCATCGCCGCTGCCGCCACCACCAACCACCACCATCATCGTCACAGCCATTACCGTCACCACCACCACCATCGCCACCATTACACCACCCCGGTTACTACCATCACCACGCCACCGCCACCATCACCACCACCACCACTGCCACCTACCGCCACCGCCGCAGCCACTGCCACCACCACCGCCATGATGTCTTCACAACCACCACAACCATACCACTGCTACCATTGTTGCTGCAACCAGCCATCTTAACCACCATCATTGTCGCAGCCGCTGCCATCACCTCCACCACCATCATCCCCATCACTATCGCTGTTGTCGCCAACATTACCACCACCGTCGTTGCAGCCACTGCCGTCACAACCACCACCACTAACTTCACCATGTCACTGTCACTGCCACCACCACTACTGTATCGCCGCCGCCACCACCACAATCACACATATGAAAAGGAAAGTGATGATCCAAATTGTTTTTATATTTAATATGAATTATTTTTTATTATATTATTTGTTGTATTATCAAACACAATTCTCATTCTCAGAATAAAAATAAGACATGTTATCAAACATGTTTTTTTTCTTATAAACTATTCCAAGGCTTAGAAATAGAAAAGAATTATTTCTTTTCAGAAACAGTGCTAGGGAATAGAATGATTGTCATGCACACCCTATTGATTCAAAAATTATTTGAAATCATTTTTTATAGCGAAGGAATTTCGTTCACGAATGTATTGTTACGAAATATAAGGATCATATTATGAAAGTTTCAATCTTTATTTAAATTGATATTGTTTCTTTGATGTAAAGCGAAAATTGGTTTAAGAGTTTTAGTTCCCCTGTTATTTTTCTGCTGTTTTATGTTGTTTTAAATACAAAAATCACACATTTTGATGCCAAAAAAAAATTGCGACTTATAACTTGAAAAATTATTTTTTAAACTTTCAAAAGCTTTAAAAATTCTAATGTTTTTTGAGATGAATTATATTAGAATATTGTTGGTCTGTTGTTTCTGGGTTATTTTGTGTGATGAAAATTGCTCAAAAATAAGCTATTTTTGAGCTTTGACGAAGCTCTTATGCGGAACCCGATTTCGAGTGGGTCAACATGCTAAAAGAAGAAGAAGACACTGTAATATAAAAATCTCAAGATATCATAGGTATTAAGGTGAGATTGTGAGAGATGCATCCTATTTATATTTCTCATTAAAAAGTCTCACACAACCTACACAATAGAAAATTAATTAAAATCGTTAGATTTTTGAATACAATGTTGTTAAACTCGGCCCGATTATAGAACCGATCGAGGTACTGGAACACTGGTTCAACTGCATGACCCGATAAATATATGTAAATCTATAATTTATGTTAAAAAACTATAAATATACTTAAATACCTGAAAAATATACCAATTTCAAATATTTTAATATGAAAAATAATAAGTTACACATCGTTGTCCAACAAAAGAGTAATCAAACATATAATATTTGTTGGAAAAAATATTTCTATGGCAACTTGAGATAAGTTTATCTCCGGCCACTCCAAAACTATGTCGTTTTGTTTATTTATTTCTTTATATTAATTGATTCACCTTTGAATTGTTATAATTCCCCTTTTCTCTCTCTCTTCCTTTATCACCGTTGATCCATATTTGTACGGTTATGATTTAGTAGTCGGAAATAAAATTATCTCAAACAGCTTGAGAAACGATAAGCCCATATTTGTTATACTGATGTTTCAGGTTCAGTAAACGATATCTCTAACTAAAAATCAAATCAAATTCTCTTTATATTGCACAACCAAGATAATATTAGTGTTGTAGGTACATAATCTATGTAAGTTAATAAACTACAAATCACTCAAATATTTCAAAAGAAAACAAATCATTTGTGCTTAAGAGTTAAAAAAAAGAAGACATCAATTAATGAGAATAAATTAGTTTTTTTTTTTTTTTTTACAAACCGGGCCGGATCGCTGGTTGAACCGACTGGGTCACCAGTTTTTATGAAAATCAGTCGGGTCGCACCGGTTCTGTAACATGGCCGGTCCAATATGTAAACCGGACCGGTTACATGATCGGTTCACTGATTTTCGGGTCGATCCGATTTTTATAACATTATTTGAATACCTCAAGATTATTTTTTCTTTGCTTAAAATTCTGATTGAATATTAACGGATTTGGACGAATTCTAAAATAATCTTTTAAAATTTTAATCAAATACAACGCAATTTTTTTTCAATATTTTAAAATCTTAATTAAATACCAATTAATTTTTTTATTCAAAAATAATCCAGAAATTTCAATCCAATACACCCTTTTAGTCTACTTTTGATTAAAGAATAATAACACATGTTATTCTTAATTTTTCTTTTTGTAAATTTTAAATTTAAATGAAATATACATACCTTCATCAGAAATTCAAACAATTTTTATTTTATCTAAATATAAAAATATAAATTCCTAATCGTAAGCATTGAAAAAGTTCCGAAGCTGTCAATTTTTTTTTGGATATAATGGAATTGAAAAACGAGAACTACAATCTGCAAAGCCTTGGGCTAGTAATGCCCATGGAGTCTCTGCCGAAGCTGTCAAATTGACACCCTACTTTAAAAGGCTTAAACCATTGTACCCAAAAAAAAAAACAAAGGGCTTATACCAAAACCCTCTTTCTACCTTGACGCTAACACTGTCGATGAACACAGCACGCAAACACACACAGTCACTCTGTGGAAGAAGAAGAAGAAGAATATAAAACAAACCTTTTTTTCCTCGATCATTCATGATTCATTGTTCTCAGAATATGCATCTTCGTTATCCTCACACTCTTCTATGCAACCTTCCCTTATTCTCCTCTTCAAAACTCACTACCATGACCACCCAATCCTTGTTCCTCTCCACTCCATTCTCAAACCTCAAAAAGAGCCTCTCACCTCAAAGGAACTATTTTTCCCCACGCAGAGCCTTCTTTACTGTGTTTTGTTCCAAACCCATTTCAAAAAATCGTCCATCGCCGCTCAGAACCAATGGCTATTATGGTACTTCTCATGTCAGTGTCCCTAGGCCAGGTAAGGTACCCTTTTCTAATGGGAACTAAAGAACCTTAAATGTGTATCAAGTTACTAACTTTTTCTGTTGCTGGTTTCGTTTTCTAAAGCTCATTTGGAAAACCCTGATGAGAATAGGTTGGGGTTGCAATTCAGTATGTTGCAAAAGAAGTTGGAAGCTGTTGGAATTGAAACAGGATTATGTGTACCTGGGCAACATAACAACTTGCTTTGTCCAGCGGTATTCCCCCCCCCCCCCCCCCCCCCCCCCCCCCTTTGTTTCTTTTTATTTTAGTTTTCTTCAATGTTGAATGCTTTTTGAACAGTAGAAACTTTTCAAGTAGAAGTTATCAACTGTAGTGTTTTTTTATACATTTGAAAGTACTTGAATTCTATTAGATCTTCTCCCCGAACAATTGTTTCACCTGACCATCATAACTAGGTTGAGTTGGCTTTGGTCTGAAAATTTTGTCTTTCCCTCCCACTGACACACTTCAACTATAGTATGCTGTATATTCATTGCTATAAAGACATAAAGAATTGTGTCTTTGTTTTGGTCATGTTTCAGGTTTGGAGTTGTGTGAAATTTTCGTTCTAGAACATTGTTAAGAAACTGAGTCTTTTCCCTTTCTTTTTGGTATATATTAGATTTGATTTAAAAATTGTACTTAAAGTAATTATTTGAAAGGGAAATTTTAACTTGAGTTAAGGGAGTAGATTATGATGTTAAAAATGATAATCCCTGAAATATTGAATTGAAGAGTGTTTATTACTTATTTCAAACCAATGTATCTAACTTGAATTTCTATTGATAGATGAATTTCTTTTTCTTGTTTTGTTTTTTAATTTCCATTTTACTTTGGGCTAGTAGAACTGCACAATGAGAGTAGTTCATTCTCCTTGCATAAATCCTATTTTACATTTCCCAATGGGAGTAGAAAATATTTTTTGTGTTCAGCTTTGTATGTGCCTTGTAATACTCTTATTTTTTGCTAGTGTCAAGGTGGTGAAACAGGAGAAAAGAGCTTTTCTCTTTACATTGCACCAGACGGGTATGTTAGATATCATTTTTCATAAACTTACCTCATTCTATTTTTTTTGCTGGTCATACTTCTACTTTGTTTTAATTTTGGCGATTTTTGAATTTAAGGGGGTCTGCATCATGGTTGTGCTTTCGCGGAAAGTGTGGGTATAAAGGCAGCCAACAGGTTAGATATTTTTCATTTTAAAGCATGTCATGTTCTGCTTAACACATGTGGATGTGTTAATCAGTTTGTTTTTCTTCATTCTATTGTAGGCCTTTGCTGGTAGTAGTTCATATTCTGCAACACTGAGTCAAGAAACCCACGTTAAAATAAGAAGACAGATTTCAGAGGAGGAATTGCAGCTAGAACCACTTTGTAATGAGGTCATTAAATTTTACCTTACCTAATTTTGTCCCTTCTTTTTATGAATTGTATGTTCTATACAATTGATATCTGGTGCAGATATTGGTCATGATAAAAATCTGTCGTCCGTGGCTTACTATCTTATTTTATACAACCGAATACACTCCTTTATAGGAAATAAAGATCAATTTTTCAAGGGGGCTAGCTCAACCCCCTCCCCTTGTATAATGATATAGAAATATTCGATTTCCTGAACAGCTGAGCCTTTTTTTTTTGAAATGTTAGTGATAGACAACTATATCACCTTAAAGCTCAAGCTGTTAGTGAAGGTCATTTTAATAATTTTATATTAGACTTCTCTAGCACACCCCTTACACAAGAGCCCATTGTGCTTGAAGGGTAGGTAATGCACAGGTCCACCTACCTTTGCTAAGAAATTCCACAATTAAATATTGAGGATTGAACTCGTGCCGAGTTGGTCATTGGCTGTGATACCATAAAAAACAACCATCTCACCTAAAAGCACAAGTTGTTAAGTGAAGGCCTCTTTAATGATTTTATATTAGACTTCTCTATCAATTAGCAATAGGGATTGTTATTTTCCTCGGTCAAACTACTTGGTTCCTTCCATGACAATTTGTGTGTTTGCTCATGCCTATGAATGATGTAATAATATTTCACTATTCATTAACTTACAAAACAGATAATGAATCTTGAATTTCACAGTTGGATTGTAAGTTTTTCACCACCTACTTTACAAATCATATGCATGGAATTTTGATTAATAGATGTATGAAATATTTCATGTAGATACCATTAATTGAAATAAGGATGCTTCTCCAATCTCTTTCTCCATTGAGATTGGCAGCTGCTATATAGTAAGCTTTTTGGTAGTTGTAATGGGCTGTGTATATGTCCACATAGAACTCTTTTTTCCTTTTCATTCTGAAATTTTGGGATAAGAAAAGAGATCAAGGAAGAAATCTGTCTCTTTGCAGGGATGTGGTGCAATTGGTTAGAGTGTATGCAACCAGAGTGTCTTCTCCTTGCAAACTATGTGGGATCAAATATATATGTCTTTTTCCTGTGGTGTTCAGCTAATGATTCCTTTTTGTTCCTTTTCTTTTTGGGAAGGGGTGGGGGTTTCCTTTGTTGGCATGCCTGGAATCAAAGTGCTGCTTTTAGCTAATGGCTTTCTCTTCATTGTTGGCCTTGCTTTGTCTCTCTCTTCTTTCTGATATGAATATGTAAAGTATTACAAGATCTAAAGTAGATGTTTTGTTGTCAATATATCTTCTTGATAGTTGCTTATGTTATTAAATGTTTAATTTTGGGCCAATGTGTTTAATAGAGGCAAATTGATTATGTAGTGTATTCATTGTTCGTCGCTGCTTACTCTGTAAATATGCAGAGCATGGTTTGTTTTCCTTTGCCATCTTTACACACACACACACACAATTGTGTATCTATTGAACAAGCAACTAATATTGATTGCTGTATAATTGTTGTGCATTTTTATTTGTTGCACTCAATTAAAGTTTCTTCTTTCTTTTGCTTGATATCTGTCAACTGTTTTGGCAAACAATTAAAATTGATTGCTAATGTCTAAGAGGCTTGCATTTACTCTTATAATCTGCACTCAATTAATTTATTGTTTATGTCTTGGCAGCTGAGTCACCATTTTTTAATATTGTTTCTCTTGATTATCCGAGTTTTTTGTATTTAGTTATGGCCTGTTTGTTTTGGATGTGTGGAATGTAAACATGTGTTTACTTAAAGTAAAAAAAGTGAAGCAGTGGGACATTTGCTCCCCATCAACAGTAATTCAAAAGAGCCTTCAGTCATTAAAATTGATATTTGATATATACCCTAATTTGTGTGTGTTATGCTCATCGTATGGCTTTTATATTGGTAGTAAATTTGATAATTTATTTGTTCATGTCCAAGCAATATAGTGAATAAAACTTTATTTGCCCAATTTCAGCTTCTTGCATATTTTGCTGAGCGCTTGATTTCAAAGGAGACTCTGCAGAGAAATGCTGTGAAGCAGAGAAAATATGACGATCAGGTGCACTAAATTATGAGCTTAATATGAGTGACATAGGAAATTTTATTTTAGAATAACAATAATCCAGTTAATAAACAAGGTAAGTTTGCTGCAACTGTTATCAAGACAGACAGATTGTACATACTCTTTTTCAAATGATAAAAGAATTAGGAATATAATATTCTAAATATTAATATGTATCTTCAATGTATTGGTTTAGGTAAATTCTTATATTTTCCTTCTGATTATTTGGTTTATTTTGATGAAAGAGAGATCAAAGAGCAAAATTCAAGGTTGGTTTTACTAGAAAAATTATTCATGGCATATATGTAATAATTTTGAATTTGTTGATATGACTGATATTGGTTACACTTTCTACAAGCTGATTAAAAAAGCATAGTGTTAAAATACACAAATTTAACTATTTAATATTCACTTGAAAAGAAATGGTGTTCTACTTATTGATCGGTTAGGCAAGGATTGTCTTTGACTTTTATTTAATGAAGATGATATGTTGAATGTTCAACTATATCCGAGGGCAATATATAAACAATTACTCTCTTAATGGAGCTAGTGTCCCATTCCCATTCTTTTACTTTACAAGTGACTGATCTGTGTTACTAATTGTTTCCTTAACATATTTTTGGTAGATTGTTATTGCATTCCCATATAATCGTGATGGAACCCCTGTTGGTTGCAAGTATCGGGATGTCCACAAGAACTTTTGGCAGGTAAAAGCAGTTGCTGGTGCTGTGCATATTTAAATTGAGTGTTAAAATTGATATGCTGAGATTTAATTAGTTTGAAATAAAATCAGTGATTGAAAACATCTGAACATCTGTGCATACTTGGGCTCCATTTTACAAAACGGTGGAGAGATTGATGAGGATGTAAATCACAGAATCAGAGCAGGGTGGATGAAATGGCGCAGTGCATCTGCATTTTTGTGTGACCGCAAAATCCCCCTGAAGTTAAAAGGAAAATTCTATAAAACGGCAGTAAGACCGGCAATGCTATATGGAGCAGAATGCTGGCCAGCACATAGGCAACATGAGCATAAGATGGGAGTAGCAGAGATGAGGATGTTAAGGTGGATGTGTGGTTACACAAGGATGGATAAGATAAGAAATGAAGATATTCGACGAAAGGTCGGAGTAGTACTGGTAGCCGAGAAGATGAGAGAACATAGATTGAGGTGGTTTGGGCACGTGATGAGAAGACCCATGGATGCTCCTGTAAGAACAGAAGTTTGTTACCAAGAGCTCAACACAAAAAGAGGCAGAGGTAGGCCGAAGCTTACTTGGGGGAAAGTAGTAAAACAAGATTTAATGGAGTGGGATATAGATTGGCGGACAGTATGTCTTAGAACGGAATGGAGAAAAGCTATAAGTATGGTGGAGGGTTAGACCCGCTGTTATTCCTATGTTCCAGATGGTCCCTTTTTAGTCCTTTTCCCCTTCATTTCCCCCACTTCTTCTTGTCCCTTTCTTTTTTACTTTTATTTATTTATATATACATATATTGTTATTTTATTTTATCTTATTTTATATTTTTATTTTATTTGTTTATTTTTATTTATTTATTTATTTATTTTTATTTTTATTTTTTATTTTTATTTATTTTTATTTTTTATTTTTCTTTTAATTTTTTTTTTTTAATTTTTTTTTTAATTTTTTTTAACTTTTTTTCAACCGTTTTGTATCTTTCATGTGGGTTCATCTACCACCGACCCCAATTAATTTGGGATAAAGGTGTTGTTGATGTTGATGTTGAACTAAATGGCAAACATCTCTGCTACTAATAATGAGAACATAGCAGCTTCCGGTTAAGAGTATTAGTGTTGTTGCCTTTTAGTTATTGGCATGTGGGCTGAGTTTATACTGTTACACTCTTGCAACAACAATTTATGTATATGAATTCATTCGTGGGAGATTCTAATAATTTTGATTAGGGCCTCCAATGTTTATGTTCTCTCTCTCTCTCTCTTCTTTTTCTGTATAGGAGCTTCACAATGAGTAGCAGTTGGTGAGGACATAAAATAGTTGCACAACACTCAATGGGAAAGCACATTTTATTTTCTCATTCTCTCCCCCTCCCCCCGCCCCCCAATATTTTGACCCTAAAGTTCTAAAAATGTCCTTATTATAGCATGTTGGTTTACTAAAGAAATAAAGTAATGTAAATTTAGATAACTACCCCCAACTTTTTCTTTCTGTTCTCATTATTATTATTATTATTATTATTATTATTATTAATTATTATTATTCAATTTTTGGTAAGGTGACCATTAGGCTAGTAGGCCATTGCCCCACTCCTTATTGTTCTCCTTCTTCTTTCTCCATCCTCTTTACTTATTAATACTTTTGCATCTTATTGTATAATTTGATCATTCTTGAAGTTATTTTGTCATATTGTCATAACATCCTTTTTTCTGTCAGTTGTCAAATTTTTGGTTTTATGCTTGTATCATTTTTGCTGATTTTATGACTATTGCATCTTTTTCTTTTCCCACAATATCATTTTATTTCAGGAAGCGAACACTGAAAAGATCTTTTATGGATTGGATGACATAAAGGGGCAAAGTGATATTATCATTGTATGTATTCTGCCATCTGTAGAAATTATGCAAAAGGTTAAAGTTTTGCTTTATTCTTAGTATATTGATTTTATATTATAGGTTGAAGGTGAAATGGACAAGCTGGCAATGGAAGAAGCTGGCTTCCGCAATTGTGTGAGTGTTCCTGATGGTGCACCTCCATCAGTCTCCTCGAAGGAGTTGCCGGCTAAGGAGAAGGTCTTTTTTATGCTTAATTTGCTGGATATATATATATATATATATATATATATATATATATATATATATATATATATATCATGATTCAATGATAACTCTATTTGTTATTTTGCAATGTTAGAAACTGATGCTTTTGTGATAATTCTCATTCTGCAAAGCTAGGATACAAAGTATCAGTATCTGTGGAACTGCAAAGATCAACTACATCAGGTCGGTAATTGTTATTATTCCTCTGTTTCTGATGTACAGTATAAAAGCTTTTATCAACTTTGCTCATTTGTTTTCTCAATGTATTGTATTGATAGGCATCCCGGATTATACTTGCCACTGATGGGGATGCACCTGGCCAAGCTTTGGCTGAGGAGCTTGCTCGCCGCCTTGGGAAAGAAAAGCCGATTTTACTACTAACCTTGATCTATTTGAGAAAACCTCTAGCAGTTACGCTTTCAATCCG
>NW_026900058.1:0-13288 GCF_033153095.1 Gastrolobium bilobum
AGAAAAAACTTGCTGAGGCTCTTAAAAAGGTCATTGTGGATTTTTTATTTTTCTTCTTTTATCTTTTGAATTTCCATTTCCTATTTAGATGTCTTATAATTCACCGTCATTGCCTAAGTTGGAGCTTGTCATTTTGAAAATATGTTGGTTAAAAATAACGATTTCATTATCCTATTTTGTTAAACAAACCATTTCTCTATTTGGTCAGGAGGATGAAAGAAAGAGAGAGGAGAAAGATGAAAGGAAACGCAAGTATAACGTAAGATGGAATGATGAGGTAATGTTCTATTTTGTTCGGTTTTTGGTTAACCCATAATGCATTCATATATGTTGGGGGAGACTTATTTTCTGTGTTTGAATGTTTTTTTTGCAGGTCACTTCTGAGGAGATGGAGGCATATCGCATGAAAAAGATTCATCATGATGATCCCATGAAAGATTTTCTGCATTACGTGTATAAACCTTAGGTGTGGTTGCTATGAGTTTGAAAGAATGTTGTAAAACAAAGTTGCCAACAATTAACTGTTAATATTTTGGCTTTTACACTGATTGGTGTTTCCCAACATGGAAATAAGGTGTCGGTGAGGAGAGGGTGCTAAACGACATGTTTGGAATCGATTCTTTTTTTCTTTTCTTTTTTAGAATATCTGATTATAAATAGAATCAAGTAAATGAGGAAAGCTATCTTCAATATCTGATATTAAAGTGCTGTTAAAAGAAAACATTTTTTTACCTCAAAATAAATCAATTTACATACTTGGTTAGTTTTTATGTTGGTTACCGACCATATCAAAAATGCTCTTTCTAATATCCAAGATATTTTAATACGAACATCATTCATCACATAAGATTAATGCACTATTGACAAGATGTTCATATGACTCTCTGAACCAAGGAAATGAAAAATAAAAACAAGGGAAACTGAAAAAACACTCCCCTTACAAAAGCTTATAGGGTATATCTTGACACGCTTTTTGGCAAAACATTTTTATGTCTCCCTTTGAACAGAACACAAAATAAAGACCAAGAAAAGCAAATCCCAAACAACCATGCTCCAAAGATTACTATGAACCTCATACCATGATGTGACAGATAAAATGAGTAGGGGACATCAATTTCAGATACCTCGTGCTAGCATTTCTTGGAATTCCAATAGAGACATCTCTTTCTGAATCCTTAAATCTTCATAAAACATGGAGATGAACTGTTCTGCCCTCTCATTAACCTGCAGCTGAGGTGAGTTAGCAACCACAACCCTCCATGCATCCTCAAGAGTTTCAATGACACTGCTTCCAATCACCTCGTTGCCAATGATTGTTTCCCCTTGTGCATGAGTGTAGTAGGCATGCACGTGCATGGAATCAGAAGCAGGTTCAACAAAGAGGCCATCTATTGGTATGGCAGATATGTTGTTGCTATGAACATTGTAGTTAGAAGCAGCAGCAGCAGCATATGGTCTTGTAGCACGACCTCTGGAGGGTAAAAGCCATGTAAAGGTGGCTTTGATGGCTTTTGGAATGTTGAGTGTTTTGGAGAAACTCTTCCAAGCCTTCTTAGCAGTTTTAAGCTTCTTTCCTAGCCTCACCTGAGCCATCTCAACAAAAGTTTTTTGGTTTGGGAAGTGAAGGAATGTATTGGAAGAATTAAGGTACACTAAAAGCTTTGATAATGCACATTAGTTTGATATAATTTCATTCTTCTCAAGTCCCCATTTATATAACTTTATGGTGTCACGTTGGCACATCATATGTCTAGAGAATTACTGAAGTGTCATTTCTTTTATTTCTATAGTATAGTATCAAATGTGGTATGGGACATGGAGTATGTGTGGAATAATTAATTAAAGGGATTTTATTTGGTTTGTAAATGATTTTGTTTTTTCATTTGGAAAGTTTAAATTACGAATTGATTTCATTTGAAACCATTTTGATTTAAATTGGGTTCATTTAGAAAGTTATTCAATTTTGAGTGGATTTGATTTGATTTTTTTATTTTTTTATACATGGATTTGATTTTATTTTACTCTAAAAGTTTCTAATGATAATTTTTTTTTTCGGTAAACAATGATAACTTTATTATTATACCTGTTTAGTTAAGGCTGGAAAAATAAAATTATTGAAAGAAAATAATTTTCATTTAAGATATTTTAAACATAAAATTCTTTACCAATCGATTCAATTCCTAATTTTTAAGATGTGATCCAAATACGATAATTAACTTTTAAATCAAATCGAATCGATTCAAGAAGGAGGGGAACAAGTTGCAGTAAAATCCCACCATATTGGCTATCAACAAAAAAAAAATCCCTGTAATCCAAAAAAAAAAAAAAAAATCCCACCATATCGTTTTCCATGTGGAATGATGTTTTTCCTTTCAATATAAAAATCAAATTTGGAAACTGTATAATTAGATTGGACAATAACAACCACGTGTTTCCACTTTGCTTCCAAAAGAATAACCACAAATTGTAGAGTCTGTATAATTTTGGGAAATATAAATATTATGTTGCACGAAACTTTATATATCATGCAATACAGAAAATTATTGTGGAGCCACTGGTTTGTGAAAAAAAAAAAAAGGCGCAGCTCTATTTTGTACGAATCACTAAGATAAAACTCTTTTTTCCTGCAACATGGCGGATACAAAACCTTATAATTTTGGGTTTTTCATTTCTGTTGTCATTGTAGATGGAAAAACTTACAACAAATATATTTACATTAAGATACGAAGTCGGATCCTGAAATTAAAAAATAAAAATTCCAAGATACAGAACCGAATCCTAGTGAAAGTAAGTGTTGCTGCAAATTTTCTGATCTGCAGCAACATGAGAGCAATTAAAGCCTATAATTTTAGGGGGAAACTTTTTTCATTTTACCATAAACAAATAAGAGGTAGGATATTCCTATTACCTATTTTTTCTACTACCACTCCACTACCACTTTAATCACCATTGGATTCAAAAGTTATTTTTTTTTTCTCTCTTCATTCAACTTTTCCTTTAATCAAATGGTGATTAGAGTGGTAGTGGAGTGCTAGTAAAAAAAATAGGTAGTTAGAATATCCTAGCTCAACAAATAATTAGTTTCTACTAAAACAAAAAACTGGGGCCATTGTTTTTTAATAAAAAAATATTGGCACACAACTCGATGTATGTGTATGAAGCACTTCTTCTCACTTGTGGAAGGAGAAAATCATTGCTCATAATTTTATAAGAAAAAAACTTCTCATGTTAGATGAGAAGTGTTTTCTCATGTCATGACCCTTCGATTTGCGTGTAATTTTTTTTTAATAAGTATAGAATCCATCACTAGTTGAATCACAATATGATAAAACAATTATCATACAACATAAAAAAATCAAAATCCTAATTTCATTTGGAAGATAATACTTTAAAGTGAATTTATTTTTAAAATGAATAAGTAGAGCTAGGATTCTTTGACATCAGTGTCAAATTTGAAATTTGACACCTCATCTGAGAGCCATTAGACAAATGATCCCACCTCGAATAAGTAATATAGAGAGAGAGGTAGATCCTTTGACACCTCATCTGAGAGCCGTTAGATCAAAAAAGATCAACGACTCTAATTGTAAGCTATTAATTAATTAATGGATTAAAGAGTGGCAGATTGATGGATAATTTTAAATCAGGGACAAAATAGTTATTAATTAATTAATGAAGGGCAAAAGGGTCAAAAATTCAAATAATTATAGCCATCCTCATTTGTTCTTTAAGATGTTTATGTTTATTTTATAGTTCTTTTTTTTTTTTGGTAAGCTATTTTATAATTCTAACTAGCCAGCATCATAAGTATTGTACGTTTATTTTTATATTTAAATAAAGGCTTTAATGTTTTTACAGTAAATGTAGATAAGTTATCTACATTTATTTCCAAAACGATGTCATTTTGGATTAAAATATTAAAAAATTATAATGAGAAAGACTATTATAACCCTGAAATAAATTATAATTACAAAAATACCTTTATTTTTGCTCCAAAACGACGTGATTTTGGGCTCAATGTGGATAACTTATCGACATTAACGGCAGAAAAAATAAATCCTTAAATAAAATATGGAAATCAATTAAAAAACATTTAAAATTATAATAGAGAATATGTATAATTAATTTGAAAAAATTAAAATTAAAATTTAAAACTAAATTAAGAATAACAAATATAATTTTTTAAGAGAGAATAAATTAAAAGGTTTAATAACCACTTTATAAATTCTAATTCAATATATAAGAGAAAAATTCGTAATTATCATATATATCACTCTATTTTTCTCTAATTTTTGTCCGTCTTTATATCTCATCCATAGATTTGGGATATCAATAAACAGCCCTTTATAAATTCAATGAATAAGCATTTAAAATGTGTTACATATAACTTAGGGAAAAACACTTTTCCTGTTGCAAAGTGTTTTCTCCTACCATTGTCTCTTAATTTCTGTGTGTTTTTTTTTTTTTTAAAGAACGTGAATCCCACTAAAAACTTCTCTATGTAGGAAACTTATAACTAGAAATTAAAAGCCCTATCGCTATAACTAAAGTTGTTGTTATACAGTAATACAACACAATTTATATTTGACATATAATAAATATAAAAATAAAAGCATGAGAATTTAATTCTTATGTGTATAATTTTTTTTTTTAATAAATATGAAATCCACCACTAATTGAATCACACATAAAAATTTAATTCTCATGGAGAAAATCAACCCCTTATAATTAATAAGTTCCGTGTCTGTTGGTTGATGTTGTAAATTTTCAGAGGTACCAATTCAGCAAAAAGCCCAATCAAAAATATCCAATTGGTCAAATAGCCAAGACAACCCATCTACGTTTTTATTATATTAGTTGAATTTCGTATGTGTTGGAGTTACCCTTAACTCGGTACCTCTGATTAAAAGGAATAATTTCTTTTTTTTATACATAAGGAAATTACTTCAAAATATTCTATCAAAAGGAAATTACTTCAAACCAATAAATCATTGATTTTAAATTATTCGACACCTCTAAATTTTATAAGCCAAGCGAATCAAACATAAGACTAATTATTCAACAAAGATCAGTATTGTGAAAGCCGGCCAGGTTAACTCAGAATCCGATGAACCGTTCATCAAATCGATTTGAGTTAAGTATCGGACTGATCATGCATTGTACCCAGTCAGACCCAACCAAAACTATGCCAAACCCGATGACCCAGTCGGGTGATGCATTTTTATAAAATAAAAAAACCAAAAATCAAAAACCAAAATTATTTCATCTTATCAGAAAAAAATGTAGAACTCATTTTAAAAATTTTGTAATTTTATTGCTAGTAGTATATTCTTCTATAATGACTTCAAATTTCAACTTTCAACACTGAAATAATTTGCGGAACAATAAATTAAGAGAATATAACATATGTCATTTCAATGTAGATAAATTTGAAAAATATGAGTTCACAACATCTGACAATTTGAATGTCATTGAGAGGTATGGGAGTGGATCCTCTCATGTGAAAAAGTGGTTATGTTATTTGATCACAATCACTTATTTAAAAATTATACACTTTTCTCTCTCTTATCTCATCCAATGAGTGGTTATGATCAAATAATAAGATCACATGACCACTTTTTCACATGAGATAATCCACTTCGGAGAGGTATACTTATGGGGATTATGAGTTACAATTTAAATTGACATAGTAGATATTTTATTTATTTGTGCTTTATGAACTTATAAAAGTATGATTGGATAATTGATTCATTTTGTTAAGCAGCTTGAGATATATTTATCTCCGTCCACCCAAAAACTATTGTTGGACAAGTGGCTTCAATACTCAAGAGGGAGGATGAATTGAGTTTTACAAAATCTTTTCACAAAGTACCTCATTTTATATTTTAAAGACTATTTCTTCGAACAAGTGATTTAATAAGAAAAATCTAAGTGTAAGAGCAAGTGTAGTAATCAACAAAGTAAGCAAGCGAAAGCGAAGATATAAAGACAATCTAAAATACAATTTTAATACTTAAATAAAGAGATTAAGGTTAGAGAAATTGCAAACTAGATGTATCCTGGTTCGGTCACCACCACCGTGACCTACGTCCAAACTGAAGTCGCTCGATCAATTCTTTTCACTAGCTATCAAGCTTGAGGGTGCTTGACAGACCACTACAACTTTTCAAGACTTCGGGCTCTTGATGCCTTACACTTTTTCACTCCAAATTTTCTTAGGAATTTGGTGACCTTTCAAGTGTATAGGGTTCACTCCCCTAACTATTCAAGAAATCAAATGGAGGTGTTTAAGCAATAGTTAAGTACTCTCAAAGTACAAATAATACAAGTTGAAGAACTATGGGTGTTGACACTCTCACAAGAATAAAGCTCAAGAATGATTTATGATCAAGATGATAGAAAGTAAGCAAATGATGTAAAATAAAGCAAAGATTATGATCAAGAGGTGTGTCCCATAAAGGGAAACAATGGTCACTATTTATAGAGCCCCCCATGACCCTTTGCACACTCATTTTCGCAAAACTAGTCGTTTATGACCGTTATTTTCGTCCTCTGGTGCAGAAGGAATCGATTCCCAACCTTCTAAAAGGTTGGAAATACGTTTAAAAAATGTTCTATGACCTTTTCAAATATGTTTATATGAAAGCGTAATGTTATAAATCCTCTGTGTAATCAAATGGTAATTTAATGCATGTATTTTAGCAAAAATATGTTTGAGCTTATTCATGCAAGAAGTCAGTTACCCTCACAATTAATTCTAAGTCCTAAAGTATATTACTTGATTATTCTTGGACTTAGATTCTTCTCTTGAAGCTTGAATCTTGAAGAACTTCATGATCGTTGGATGTTTGTTTCTTTTGATTGTTGCAGCTTGAGGCCTTCCTTTCATGTTTGTTTGTTATCATCAAAATCGTTGAACCTTTATATTCTTTACGTAGAGTGCATTGGTTCCACAACTATGTCGTTTTGTTTATTTATTTTCTTATATTAATTGATTCACCTTTAAATGGTTATGATTCGCTTTCTCTCTCTCTTCCTTTAGTAGTCGGAGATAAAGTTATCTCAAGTAATTTGAGAAATAATAAGCTCATATCTATATATAGGAAGGTTATATTTACAACCGATTTTCATTTACAACCTCTTACAACATATCTTAACCTTTGATTTTCGTTAATCAACCGTTATTATTTTTGCAAATCAAACTCATTAATTAATTATTAATTTGTTATAAATGATAATCATTGATTGACGAAAGTCAATGATTAAGATATAATTTTAAGAGGGTATAAATAAAAAAGGTTGTAAGTATAACCTTCTTTATATATTATATATATATATATATATATATATATATATATATATATATAGGGGTAGGATCCTTTGACACTAGTGTCAAATTTAAAGTTTGACAACTCATCTGAGAGTCGTTAGATAAAAAAAAATAAACGACTCTAATTTGTAAACATGTGACATCATTGATCTTTTTTGATTTAACGGCTATCAGGTGAGGTGTCAAACTTTAAATTTGACACCGGTATGAAATGATCCTACCATATATATATATATATATATATATATATATATATATATATATATATATATATATATATCAAGATTGAGTGTAAGACTTCTAACTCTTATATCGGTGTAAGAATATCCTGCCATATATATAGAGAGAGAGAGGTAAAATCATTTCTGCAGTCACTTTACGTACAGCAACGACACGTGTATGGTCATGAATTCCCACTTTTAATGCTTTCATCATTGTATGGTTATGATTCCCCGCATTTAATGCTTTCAAATATATATATGACAAATATTTGATTGATGCATGTACAACAGCTGTAGAAATGTAAACCCCATATATATATATAGGGCTTATCGTTTCTCAAGCTACTTGAGATAATTTTATCTCTGGCTACTAAATCATAACCGTACAAATATGGATCAATGGTGATAAACGAAGAGAGAAAAAAAAGGAATCATAACCATTCAAAGGTGAATCAATTAATATAAGGAAACAAATAAACAAAACGACGTAGTTTTGGGATGGCAGGAGATAAACTTATATCAAGTTGCCCGAGAAATATTTTTCCCATATATATATATGGTAAAATCATTTCTGCAGCCACTTTACGTACAACAACTACAGGTGTATGGTTATGATTCCCCACATTTAATGTTTTCATCCTTTGTATGGTTATGATTCCCCGCATTTAATGCATTCAAGTATATATATGGCAAGTATTTGATTGTTGCACGCAACTGCAGAAATGTAAACGACTTATAAGTCTTACTCTCCATCCTTGCCGTTGATTTTCGTCCATCCAACGGTTATAGTTTAGGAAGTTATATTAATTAATTAATTATTAATTATACTATAAATGACAACCGTTATTTCTGTCCATCAATGACTGAGATGGGAAAAGTCTTACTCTAGAGTCAAAAGAACCCTTCCCATATATATATATATATATATATATATATATATATATATATATGGGACAGGATCTGTTTACAAACTTTTTTTGCAATTACACTAACGTAGGACCGGTCGTACATTGTGTGATTAATGTAGGACCGATCCTACATAGTGTAGTTTGTAAGAGTATGTAAACAAAAAAGTTTGTAAATATAACCTGCCCCTAAACAAAAAAGTATCTAATGTTACTTTAGATAACTTTATCTAATGTTCATCGAAACGACGTCATTTTAGGGTTGAAAAATTAAAAAAATAGAACGATAAAGACTATTATAACCCTGAAATAAATTAAAATTACAAAAACACCATGATTTCCGTCCCAAAACGACGTCATTTCGATGAACATTAGATAAAGTTATCTAAAGTAACTTTAGAAAAAACAAACTCATATATATATATATGGCTTATCATTTCTCAAGCAGCCGGAGATAATTTTATCTCCGGCTAATAAATCATAACCGTACAAAGATGGATCAATGGTGATAAAGGAAGAGAGAGAAAAAGGAAATCATAATCATTCATAGGTGAATCTATTAATATAAGGAAATAAATAAACAAAACAACATCGTTTTGGATGTCATAAAGATAAATTTGTGGGCTCCACTATCTGAGAAATAAAAAGAAAAGAAAAGAAAAAGATGGCACAATTATCGAAGGATGTGTAAGAGATAAAGTTATCATATATAGCATAAGAGTAGTTTTTCCCTATATATATATATGGGTCCGTCGCTTCTCATGTGACTGCTGATGAGAAAAGTTGCAGCAAATTTTTAACACTAGGATACACGTGCGGATTCTATCAAAACAAAAAAAACAAAAAAAATCCAGGATTCGGACGCGTATCCTGTGTTGCTGCAAGTCCCTCCTGCAGTCACATAAGAAGTACTTTCCCCTATATATATATATATATATATATGGGTCCGTCGCTTCTCATGTCACTGCTGATGAGAAAAGTTGCAGCAAATTTTTAACATTAGGATACACGTGCGGATTCTATCAAAAACAAAAAAAAAAACAAAAACCAGGATTCGGACTCGTATCTTGTGTTGCTGCAAGTTTTCCCTTCTGCAGTCACATAAGAAGTACTTTCCCCATATATTTATATATATATAGGGTTCGTCGCTTCTCATGTCACTGCTGATGAGAAAAGTTGTAGCAAATTTTTAACACTAGGATACACGTGCGGATCCTAGGATACACGTGCGGATTCTATCAAAAACAAAAAAAAAAACAAAAAAAACCAGGATTCGGACGCGTATCCTGTGTTGCTGCGAGTTTTCCCTTCTGCAGTCACATAAGAAGTACTTTCCCATATATATATATATATATATATATATATAATTATATTCCAAGAAACACTCAACCTTCCGTGTTTTGTAGCTGCTGCGACTTCACAGAAATGGTTCTATTGCTTCTTTGTTAAGATATCGTTATAAATAACGCGGATTGTTTTAATTAGAATTAGAAATGTCATTATCATTTGCCGCATCTTCTTGCATATTTACAATTTTAGCCCCTCACATTCCCAATTATAATTATTATTCTTCACTTTCCAATATAATGTTTTCTCCCTATCTTTGCCTCGTACTAACAGATACGTTTTCCAGGAAAGTTCGTAATTTTCCTGGATTTTTTTTTTTTCAACTAAACCCAGTTTTCCTTCCCCTAATACCAGAAAACCCACTTCATAATTCCTGCAAAATCTATAATAAATAAATCACCCCCTCCAAAAAAAATAAAAAATAAAATAAAAATCCAATTTTGCTTCTGAATTTGTGTATATCCGATGGGGCAAGGGCAATCGAAAGGCGAGTTGCTCTACCAGCAAGTCAGTTATGGGAACTGCGAAGGAATCAAAGCCCTTCACAGAGAGGGTGCTGGCCTAGAGGTAAATGAACTGTGGCAAAATTTCCAGAAAAAATGAGAATTTTTTTTCTTATTATAATTATTATTGTGGTAGTGGTTAAGGGGATGACGATTCTGGGTTTCGATCCTTTGGATTTTGTTGTTGATTGTGATGATTTTGTTGATCTTTGATGCAGTGGATGGACAAAGAAGGAAAGACAGCCTTGATTGTTGCTTGCATGAATCCTGAGCTTTATAATGTTGCGAAAACTTTGATACAACTTGGAGCCAATGTCAATGCATACCGTCCTGGTATTGGTCTCCTTTTGGTTTGTTATGGTTTCTGATTTGATTAATTTGTGTATTGGGTAATGATGCTGATTGCTATGATTGGAATTGAATGATTATAATTTCTAAGAAACAAGAATGTTGTGGGTAATTGGCATTGGGAAAAATTAGTACTTAATAGTAAAAGTAGCAATCAAAATTATCTGATAATGAAGTAAGATAATTCTATCTGGGAGCATGAGTTGCCTAGTTCTAGACGTTTACTGAGCCTGTAGATTCCTAGTTGAGATGGTTGCTTGTCTCTGCTGATATCCTTAATTTTTCTGAACATGAATTGTAGTGGATATTGAAAAATGAACTTGATTTATTTTTCCATTTGCTTCATCTATTGGTTTCAACTTTCAACTATTGTTTAGGTCGTCATGCCGGGACTCCATTACATCATGCAGCTAAAAGGGGCCTTGAAAGTATGGTTAAGTTACTTCTTTTGCATGGAGGTATGATCAAGTGTCTATATAACAGCAAAAATGTGACTATTTCCATTCATTTGAATCTTAGAAACTCCAATGAATGTTATTTATATGGGATTTACTGCTCAACTCTTCAGCCAATCCTCTGATCTTGAATGATGATTGTCAAACTGCTCTTGAGGTTGCCAGGGCCAAAGGGCACAGCAATGTTGTTCGTGCACTTGAGGTACATTTAAACTTTTGTAATGTAATTTCCTTGTGTTGCTATATAAGTTGAATGAACTGAAATGTTTTCTCTTTCTTCTCTTTATCATGATACCTGAACCATCTATGTTCAAATAATGATTGTTGTTTTGAAGAGTCATCTATGCTTGTTCTCTGGTTGGCTGCGGGAGTTTCATGGACCTGGGTTTCTAGAAGTTGTAGCTCCTCAGTTGGTATCAAGAAAAGTGTGAGTATCATGTGACATATTGTTGAAGCATCTCAGTTCACTTCTGAATTTTCTATTTTGTGGCTAGTTGTTCTAGATTTATTGCTACATGGTTGGGCTTGCACTCACACAACTTGCAAATTAGTGTGTTTTTTTTGGGAGAAACTTTTAATATAAAATCTGTGATTATGCTCATTATTGATTAATTTTCTTTGCAGTTGGGCGGTTGTTTTACCAGTTGGTTCCAATGCCAGACCTTTCAAGTTGGAGCTTGCCATATATTCTACTTTGCAGGTATTCCATATTCAATTAATTATTCTTCCACGAATTCACACACACAAAGAAAATAGTAAATTTGTGTTTCATTAAAAGGAAATAGCAGGCAAGCCTAGAGCATTGGTAAAGTTGTTCCTTGGTGAGTGAAAGGTCACGGATTTAAATTCAGGAAACGGTCATTTTGAAAAAATGTAAAGGTAAGGCTGAGTATAAGGATTTCCATCAGCCCTACCCTCACAAGTTGGGGTGATTTTTATTTGAACTGCTACCTCATTTTAACTTACTAGAATGCGGACAAAACATTAAACTATAATAGGGATATTGAAATACTTGAAATTACTAGTATCTATTTGCACTTAAAATGAAGACATAAAATTTGAGTTGGTTCTTTTCTTTTGCTGGATATTCTTGCACAATCATAATCTATATCTAAATGTCTTTTTTAAAGCATATGATTAAATGAACAGGATGCACATCCACGTACAATTATTGCTCTGTGGAAGGCCAATTTAGAAGAACCAAAGTTTCACCAATCCGATGTGTCAGTGTCAATTGTTGATATTGCTACCAGTAATCTCCTATACTGAATTCTTGTTCTTTATCT
This sequence comes from Gastrolobium bilobum, assembly GCF_033153095.1. NCBI lineage: Eukaryota > Viridiplantae > Streptophyta > Magnoliopsida > Fabales > Fabaceae > Gastrolobium > Gastrolobium bilobum. Next base: position 12,396 of record NW_026900058.1, read on the forward strand.
GTCTGTCATTTTGCTGTTTTGTTCACCCATCCGTTATCACAATCACTTTTTGGTATTTATATTTGTTTTTAATATCAATAGAAGGTGGTAGGTATACGTGTATGTATTTAAGAGAAAAATTAGTGGAGATAAGAGTGGAGAAACATGATGAATCAGAAAATTCTATAGCAATGCTTCAACCAAGCATTGTAATGATTACAGAATATTTTCCCTAATTACAGAAATCTAACTATGACAAAGCAAATGCAACAGTGACTAAAAGGAAATACAAAAAAATACTAAAGACAGCAACCCAGCTCCCTCTACACGAACATAACCCAATTCCTGTAAAGTTCCCAAATACTCCCAATATTCCGTACTTCTTCGATACCCCCTCCTTTCTGCCTTCCTTCCCAGTAACCCCAAAATCATGCTCACCATTCAAAGCCTGCCAGCTGTCCCCCTCTCCAACCACTTCCTTGTCTCTCTCCTTAACAACTCCCGTTTTGTTATTATGTTTATCAACAAACTTTAAATGCCTGTCAAAAGATAAGGGAAGTTTAGAGAAAAAGTATTGCGTTTGGGGTGTTAGAAACCTCAATTTATATTATTTTTATTTATATATACCTTTTTTTAACCATATAATTTTTATTTATTTTTTAACAAATTTTTGAACTGTACACTGCTTTTTTTTTAAAAATTGTGACATTAAGTGAAGATTGAAAACTACCTTGCTTTTCTCCATGAGCCAGAAATACAATGGTCCTTCAATATGTATTGTGGACTTCTGCGCTGTACTTACAAGTTACACCATCCCCCCGGCCTGTGATTTACTCAAGGTTTCAAACTCCAGAGTTTGGGTAAACTCATGGAGTCTAGTGAACTTGAATTGTAAACTTGTAAAAGTTTACATA
>NW_026900059.1:0-137500 GCF_033153095.1 Gastrolobium bilobum
TGAAGACCAAAAGCTTTCTGTCGCATGCTGGGCTTTAGCGCCCAAAATGGGGCTTAAGCGCCCAGGTAGCGCGCTTAAGCGCCCTGGAGCGAGCTTAAGCGCCCTTGGTGGCTAAAAATTGTTAATTCCCTCTGTCTGTGGGCGCTTAAGCGCCCTGGAGCGAGCTTAAGCGCCCTGCCCGCGTAGTTTTTCAGCATACACCTGAGTTAGTAAAATTGTCATAACTTGAGCTACAGAGCTCCAAATGAGGAGCGGTTTGAAACCACGCGTAGCTAACGAAGAAATCTACAATATAGTAGAAGTTGGGAAATAAATAAGAATTAAATTAATGTTTTAAAAATGGAATAAGAACATGATATTAAGCTTGATTTATCTGATTCCGCAAAGTAATATGGTTATGATCACGAAATTGGGCATTATAAGTTCGGTACGTTTTAAAATGAAAAATTTAACCGGATTTTAATTGAACCCATGTGATTGTAACTGCGCTTAATATCATAATGCGATGTTAACAAACCGGTTCTAGAACGGGGTGTTACATTTTATGGTATCAGAGCATTTGATGCTTTATAGTTGTTTTAGTACTCTGTATGATTATTGCATTTGTGATCACTAAGTGTGGGCCTGATCAACTCACTTCTTTGTGTAACATGTGTAGTGACATGACGAGGAACCGAAACAACCCCGGACCATCAAACACCAATGCTCAGCCAGAACCTGTTTTGGCTGCTCTTGTGAGGCCTAGAAGTGGCCGTGGGGCAACGGGCGTACCGCCTGATCCCGTGGCTGAAGCTCTTGCAGCCGTTCAGAGAGAGTTGGCTGCTAGCAGGCAAGCCAATGAAAATTTGTTAAAGACAAATGAAGACTCGCGGACTGCTATGGCCGCGATGATGACCGAGTTGAGGACGTTGAGGGGTCCTAGGCCCGTGAACCGGCAACCCACTCCTCCTCCTCACACTGCTACGCCTTCTCCACCTCCTTCCCAGGAAGAGGGTGGAGCAGGTAACAATGAAGGTGAGGCTAGCCACCATTCTGATAGTCATAGCCATCACACTGAGGTCCGTCAACCACGTGTTGAGCGTGTTGACGAGCATGAAGCTGAAGAAAGAAGATTGATGGCTTTCCGAAAACACAAACCTCCTTCTTTTAAGGGAGGTTATGAGCCAATGGCGGCTGCGAAATGGCTCCAAGCTATGGAGAAGATATTCAGGGTGATGAGATGCCCTGACGCAATGAAGTTAATCTACTCTGTTTATATGCTGGAAGAGGAAGCGGAAGATTGGTGGACCAATACCGTGCAGCCATTAGAAGCTGAAGGCCGGGAAATCACCTGGCGGTTGTTCGAGACATTGTTCTTGGATAACTATTTTCCTAGAGAGGCTAGGGAACAGAAGCAGAATGAGTACAACGATCTCAAGCAAGGGTCGATGTCTATTGACCAATACTTTGCAAAATTCAATGAGTTGGTGAAATACGCCAACTATGGGCGAGCCTTACCCATTCCGGCCGAGATGACCTCTAAATTTCAATGGGGTCTAAATGAGAAGATGTCTCGGAAGATGTCAAATTGTGACATCCGAGAGTTTAGTAGATTCGTGAACCAATGCCGGAAGGTGGAAGAAGTTTATGGTGTGCTGAAAAGTAAGAAGTCTTCCGAGGCACAAGCATCTGGTGCTAGTGGAGCAACTGGCTCTACTTCAGAAAAGGGTAAGAAGATGGATGACAGGAGTATTAAAGAAAGATTACAAGCTAAACAATCTGAGGAAAAGTTTAAGAGAAGCGGGAGTCAACAGAGTTGGGACAATGAAAGACCTCTTGTGCCCCAGTGTGACAACTGTGGGAGGCATCACAAGGGCGTTTGTTTGATGGGTCAAAACGTATGTTTCAAGTGTGCTAGACCTGGTCACTATGCGAGGGATTGTCCCCAGATCGTGGGACGAGTTGCTCATGTGCAAGTGGTCTATGACCCTTCAGCAGCGGCAAATGTTAGCACTTCGACCCAACCCCAGCTAGAGAGGTTCCCACGCTTGACGGGAGGTATGACGCACGTAGATTAATATGACATGCATAGTTTATTGAGGTTGGAGCCACACATGCTTAGACTGTGAACTCAATTATGATTGTGTGATTCGTTATGTCTAGTAATTAAAGACTAGACTATCTATGGATTGCTAAAAGATCGTAAGTTGTATGCAATGACCTTTCCATGGATGTAGTGGTAGTATTACCTCCATGAGGATAGTATCCTATGAGATAGAGAATTCTCGTTAAAGGTCTGGATTGAGGGGAACTTCCCTTGGAGTTAGCCTTCGGGACCTCCTTGTGGTCAGATACCTAAGAGAAACAGCCCATAGCGGATCTCTCTTGGAAGTTCCATCAGATGAGATTTTATGTATGAGGTTATTAGTAGGACCGCAGAAGGTCAGGGTTAAATATCAAGTGAATAGGTATGACCCTTGAGGAAAATGAAAGATAAAAGTGCTGGAACATATTAGTATCACCTAATTATAAAACATAGATTGAATCATGAATGAAACATTTCATCTTATGATAAGATGATGAGGAAAAGAGGAACTGATTAATAGGGTAACTTCGGGAACACAAGAAGAGTTCTCCGATAAATCCATAGATGATTGAATGAGTGGTTTTGTCGATTTTGAGGACAAAATCGTTAAAAAGGTAGGGTGAATATAATACCCCGAACTTAAGCATTTAATTGATTAATTTTAATTAAATAATTAAGCATATTTTAGTGAGTAAAATTAAGTATAAGGCTTAATTAAATGAATCTGAGTCACTTGGAGTTAAAAAGTGTACTCAGTGAAAATTAAGGGGTATAAATGGGTACAGGCGAAAGTACCCAAAATATAAAAATAAAATAGTAATATTCCTAGAATAATATTCCAGACTTTTGGGTAAAGTTTGGTAATTAATGGAGTTGAATAGATAGATGAACCAATACCCACTTGATTCCACTTAACTAATGTTAAGTGACTTAAAAGAAAAAAAGAACCCAATTGTCCCTCCCCAACCCGTCGTGCAGAAGAGAGGAAAAGAAGAGAAGAAGGAGAAGAGGGGAAAAGGAAGAGGAAAGGAGAGGGAGAACCCTAGGTGGAGCAATCCTCAACCAAATCCATCCGTTCAAAAGCCTAAACCACTCTAAATCTTCTCCTCTTTCATAATCCAAGCTTAGTTTTGAGTGGGGAGCATTGTGGAGAGGGATATTGCCCCTCAAAAATTCGGCCCTTTGTGAGATTTTGGGGTTTTGGGAGTTTCTACCTCCATGGAAGCTTGAGGAACACTCATTCCTCTATTGTGTGACCATTGGTGGTAAGATTTTAACCCTTGAACCTTGTTTTCTTGGAAAATTTCATGGTTAGGGTTTAATGAATAGTGTTTTAGGGTTTTTATGAAATGTTGAGTAGATTGGCTATGTTCAAGGAAGAATGAGGCTTAGAGTATGTTGTGAAAAATGCTAGGAATGACATTTAATCGGTAGAAATGAGTTTATAGTGTTATTTTAGTATGCTTTGATGTTTTGAGAAATCTAGGCTTGGAACTATGGATTTCCTTGCATTGTTAGCATTGTTTGATTGTATTCCTTGTGTTGATAGGATTGAGGCAAGAGGACCAAGTGGAGTGACCAACCCTTGGGGTTGTGTGCAATTGAGGAAAGCTCAAGAGCAAGGTAAACCTTTGGACCTTGTGGTTGATCCCATTGAGTGTTCCACCATACTCCGTTGAGGAGAAATGGTTTATGAGATGTGATATGTAATTATGATAGTGATTGTATGCTCATGCATTGATTCATGCATTGATACATGTTATGATTGATTGATGATTATTGGTTGATGTTTGATTGTTTAAGAGTAATTGAGGAATGATTATAGAAGTAGCAATAATGAATGAGGTAATGGTTGAGGATTGTGATTGAGGTTATGCGTGATAGTATTATGATGAGGATGATTGGTAGGAACTTCCCTTGGAAACAGCCCTATGTGGATCTCCATGTGGTTAGAGCCTAAGAGGAACAGCCCTATGTGGATCCCTCTTGGAGGTTCCTAGATTGAGGAAAGGACTTCCCTTGGAAACAGCCCTATGTGGATCTCCATGTGGTTAGAGCCTAAGAGGAACAGCCCTATGTGGATCCCTCTTGGAGGTTCCTAGATTGAGGAAAGGACTTCCCTTGGAAACAGCCCTATGTGGATCTCCATGTGGTTAGAGCCTAAGAGGAACAGCCCTATGTGGATCCCTCTTGGAGGTTCCTAGATTGAGGAAAGGACTTCCCTTGGAAACAGCCCTATGTGGATCTCCATGTGGTAAGAGCCTAAGAGAAACAGCCCATAGTGGATCTCTCTTGGAAGTCCATGTGATGCTTGTGGATAAGAATGTGTTAAGCTATTATGATTATGTGTACATCAAAGTGAACCTTAAGGTGGAGTGATCTCCAAGGACCTCTGGTTTACTGTGATATATTCGTATATCTCACCCCGTGTTGTGGGGCATAATTTCAGGTACTGATAGAGATGAGGTTGATCGAGGCAAGAAGCGTGAGTAGACTGTACCTGATAGCTTGACATGTTGAGTTGCATGCCATTTAGCATTGCTATATGTATATTTTGATGCCACGTGATGTATTTTGGAGGACTTAGTGCATGATCATTGTAGTAGTAATGGGTATCTGATACAGGGTTACTTGCTTTGATCATGTTCATTTTGTAGCTAAGTCTTTTGGCATGTATATGAGATTTGTAATTAAGACATGATGTAATATTGTAAGTAATGAAGATATTGGTGTATGATGCTTACTGTAAGTTAAATGCATGAATTTATTTTTTATGTATTGGATATGTTGATCTGGAAAGTCAATTAGGTACCTTGTGCTAAGTTGGGAAACGTTGAGAAAACAAAGATTATGCTGCCCAATTTCCGTTAAATCAATGATGAGAGGATGAGAGTTGAGCAATGATATAGGGATATCACAAGCTTGTTAAATAGGTTGTAAAATGTGTAGGATTGATTCCCCAAGAAAGATGCATGAAAAATATGAGTATAGGAAATTGCCCAGAAGAGGGGGCTTAAGCCTGCAAATGGAGGCTTAAGCCTGCTCAGGGGGCTTAAGCGCCCATGAGGGGGCTTAAGCGCCCTGATGCACCTGTGAAGACCAAAAGCTTTCTGTCGCATGGGGCTTTAGCGCCCAAAATGGGGGCTTAAGCGCCCAGGTAGCGCGCTTAAGCGCCCTGGAGCGAGCTTAAGCGCCCTTGGTGGCTAAAAATTGTTAATTCCCTCTGTCTGTGGGCGCTTAAGCGCCCTGGAGCGAGCTTAAGCGCCCTGCCCGCGTAGTTTTTCAGCATACACCTGAGTTAGTAAAATTGTCATAACTTGAGCTACAGAGCTCCAAATGAGGAGCGGTTTGAAACCACGCGTAGCTAACGAAGAAATCTACAATATAGTAGAAGTTGGGAAATAAATAAGAATTAAATTAATGTTTTAAAAATGGAATAAGAACATGATATTAAGCTTGATTTATCTGATTCCGCAAAGTAATATGGTTATGATCACGAAATTGGGCATTATAAGTTCGGTACGTTTTAAAATGAAAAATTTAACCGGATTTTAATTGAACCCATGTGATTGTAACTGCGCTTAATATCATAATACGATGTTAACAAACCGGTTCTAGAACGGGGTGTTACAGCTCTCTCCTATTGTATGATAATAATAAAGCCCATATATATATATATATATATATATATATATATATATATATGGGAAAAGTATTTCTCCAGTCACTGGAGATAAAATTATCTCCAGTGAGCCCAAAACGACGTCGTTTTGGGGTTATAAAATTAAAAAATTATACCGATAAAGACTAATATAACCCTGCAATAAATTATAATTACAAAAATACCTTGATTTTCGTTACAAAATGACGTCGTTTTGTGCTTACAGGAGATAACTTATCTCCATTAACTGGAGAAATATTTTACCTTATATATATATATATATATATATATATATATATATATATATAAAAGAAACACAAATTAATGACCGAAGAAGTTGATTCAAGTTGTACATATTTAATTTCGCTTAAGAAAAGTCTTGAATAAATCTTTATGAATGCAAAAAATTCTGTTTGTGAGAGCTACGGATATTTCTGATTTTCTCACCTAATAAAAAATGAGTGTTCACAATTGGTGTGCCATGGTGAACTACCGCATTTGCCCATGAAACAAATCCATTTGACACTGAATCCAAGTAATAATACAAAGAAATTGAAAGTAAGATCATTTCTCAAAAAAAATTTAATCAACCTTGTGAGATTTATTGAGTTAAAAATAATATTGTTCTAGAGATAAAAGTGCCTTGTCAAAGATCAATGGATTAATTTTGGATCTAGGGTTTTTTCATATCTATAAAAAAAATACTTTTGAGGTAAGCATATTACTATGCACAAGAATGATGGCGTAGTCAAAGGGGTATTGTGCACAACGACAACAAGTAATGAGAGAGCAAGTTCTATACTTATAGGTTTTACCTCTTTTATATAGAGTTTATCGGTAGATAATGAAATTTTGGACCTTTAATGACATTTTGGGGGCTCAATGCTAGGTATCTTGCTGGCGTATTAGGATAATCATCAATGGAAGAATTTTTCCTTAATTTTCTCTTTATTATTGCTCTTCTTGGTCCTTGTAGAATATGTGCCCCTAACAAATATGTATATATATATGAAAAAAAAAATTGTCATTTTAAGTGAAACTACTATATTTTAATGAGTTTTTTTTTTTTTGTAAATTATTTTAATGAGTTTTTACCTCACTCTTCTTCACACAACCAGGAGGAGAGAGAAAAGGAGAGTATTGTGAAGACGAGAAAAGGTAATAATCCACACAGTAGTTTTACTTAAAATGATATAAAGTTATTACCTTTGGGACACAATAATCATTTGGGTAAAGTTATATACTTTAAAATGACAAATATTTTTGTTTATATATATGGGTCAAGATCATTTTACATCAGTGTAAGTTACACTCTCAATCTTGTCCGTTAATTCCACTTATATCTAAGGGCTCAAATTTTTTGATAATGTGAGCCATTAGATAGAAGTGGATCAATGGTCAAGATTGAGTGTAAGACTTCTACCTCTTACACCGATGTAAGAATATCCTACCCCTATATATATATATATATATATATATATGGTAAAATTATTTCTGCAGCCGCTTTACGTAGAGCAACGACACGTGTATGGTTATAATTCTCCACATTTAATGCTTTCATCCTTTGTATGGTTATGATTCCCTGCATTTAATGCTTTCAAGTATATATATGACAAGTATTTGAATGTTGCACGTACAGCAGTTGCAGAAATGTAAACCCCTATATATATATATACATATATATATAGCGAGAGGTTATTCTACCTACCATTTTTTTTGCCTACCTTTTTCTACCACCCTCTAATACGGTTAGATCAGAATCTTAACTAACATTTACCTTTCTCTCTCTTCTTGAGAGTATAATATAACGATATTGGAGAGTGCAAAGGTAGGCAGAAAAAATGATAGGTAGAATAAGGGTGTGCATGACAACCTTCCCGGAATTAATTTTTTTTTAATCTCTGCTCCCGGGAACAGAAATGGATAGAAAACTAGTTTGGTAAAATCAGTTTATTTTTTTGTTCCCGGGATGGACCAGTTTATTTTTTGTGCTGAGGAACATAAAAAAGAATCAAATGTTTTTGCTTTTTTTATCCTGGGCACCAAAATGAGAAACATTTATCGCTCTTAATTACTCTCCACCAGTACCATTATCACCACCGCCACCTGTAACACCCCGTATATATCCGATAATGTTATCATACTATCGTATTAAGTTGCGCTTAATTAAAAATGCGGAATATCTTTTTCTTTTCAATTATGATGTCATTAATCATTACCGACCTAATTACTTAACCATTTTCAAAACATCACCTGTATGTATATTGCAATAAACAGCTAACTGGAATACCTCATCAATTAATTAACATAAGTATGTCTCTAGTCACGGAACTACCACACGTAGACCGGACTCACTAACAGTTTATACAACTCAACTCAAAAGCACTAACAACATGGTGGCATGGACACCTCTCATGCTCACCCCAAATAAGGCAACAAAGCCCACATAAGTCTCAACTCAACAGCAACATAATGATAAAGGCGGAAAACATAAACAACATCCAATTCAGCCATGCCAGCATATAACATATAACAGCAATAATCATCAACTAAGCTCTGGCCTCCTGCCGCCAGAGACATCAGTCCCCATACTATCTGAACCTGAAATAAGTATTCCCCAAACGTGGGGTGAGATCTCTAAACAAGAAATCTTAGTAAGACAAGGGGTCGTCAAGGATCTTCCACCACAAGCTCACTTACATGTGCAATATAAGTTCAAAAGCAGTTTATCATCATCAGTTCTAAAATAGTGCAATGCAGCAGATAATCATGTCATGTGTGTCAATTCTATTCTACTGGCTAGAGAAATGCAGGATTTATATACGTCTAATACCCACAAATAGTGCAAGATGCTACTTGCATCCACCCCGGATCACCGTCTTGTATGACGCCACATACTCAGATTTACCGTCAAGATGGAACAACACGTGCATATTAAAAGCCATTGCACATAAAACTCAACAGCATTTCAAATATCCAAAGCATGTAACACAGCATGCATATAACCATACCCCCATGGGACATGGTGGAACCACAACATGGCTAAACCGAGGACACGAAAGCTTACCTCTTAAGCAATCAATCCAAGTCAAGTCCACACAAGCTCAATGTCCAAACACAACAGATCACAATCTGATTTAGGACCAGCAAGCATATCAACATTCGTAGCTCAAAAGCATAAACATAAAGACTACGTTTTTCCTTTTACGTTTTACGTCTTAAGACTTCCCATAAAGCCATAAGCCCTTAATCCCTTGATTTTGACTTAGTTAAATAATTACAAAAGTTCAACTTCATCAATCCAGGGTCCACAAACCCCCAATAGCCTACTGTATGAACAATACAGCTACTGTTCTTCGAAATCCCAGAATATCCGGATATATGTTGGAAGAATATCCGGATATCAATATCCGGATATCTCACTGGCAATATCCGGATATCAATATCCGAATATGCAGATCCCCATATCTGGATATCAATATCCGAATATCCATATCCGGATATCAATATCCGAATATTTATCGACCAAATATCCGGATATTTCGCGACAGAATGCAGTTTCTGCATTTCGCGAAGATATCCAACAAAGGTCCAACTTTTACCAATTAAATGCGTTTAAGACTCCATTTTTAGGTCTATACAGGTTCATACACATGTTAGTTACTTGCTTAACCCATTTACATGCAAAGACACCACCTTTAAATCATTTAAACTCATGATCAAGGTTAGGCAACTCACCAAAGCTTCAAACTCAGAAACGGAAGGCTCTTGGAACTCACAACCAACTCCAAAGGTTCTGACTTGGTCCCAAAACGATAATGACAACACAAGCTTGGACCTTTCAACACAAAGGAAGCTCCTTGAAGCTTCACAAGCCAAGAACAAGATGACTCTCACCCAACTCTCAAACTCAGCATAAGAACCTCACACACAGCAGCTTAGAATCTTAGAAAAGGCTACCTATCACCCTCACAAAGCCACCCACAAGTGTTTAGAAGGAGGAAATGTGAAGGAAAATCAAGAAAGATAGCAACTTGGTCTCAAAATGGAGAAGAGAACCCAAAGACAAGGCACCAGCTGACCAGCCTCCAAGCACTCACGTAGGATAATGTTATGGCCTAGGGTTTAGTGCCCAAAATAAGTATTTATAGTAACTTAACCATAAAACACACAATATTAACTTTAAATGCTACGCTTAGCATTTTAATCCCAAACTCAGGATTCTTAACCTACTCAATTTTACAAGAATTATGATATTTTTCTTATATTTTTCAGAGCACATTTCTGGTACGTGCTTTTCATAGCCAGTACCAGATTCTGGCACCAGTTCTCGTTATTTTAACTTGAAACTCGTTTTACAAGTCCTATATATTATTCTAGTAATATTCATTCACTTATTATAATTTTTCGGGATACTTTTTCGGTATGCATTTATACCAACTAGCAGAACCGGTATCTGCATTTTTCGTCCGAAAAGCGACTTTCAACATTATTACTCACTTACTATAATTATTAAAGCCTCATAATAATTATTAGGGTCAATTATGGAATTATTTCCTAATTTCATATAATTAAATAATTAACTTCCTTAATTAACGGTGCGAGTTCTTACACCACCACCATCCCGACACGACCACCAGCCCTCCGCCACCACCTTCTCGTCACCACCACCGTCATTACCACCACCACCACCACCACCACCACCACTACTACCATCACCGTCACCACCATTATCACTACCATCGTTACCAACCACCACCACCATCATAATAACCACTGCCATCACCACCACCACTACTCCCATCATCGCCGCTGCTGCCACCACCATTATCGCCACCACTGCGACCATGTCATCTCCATCACCATCGTCGTAGACACTGTTGTCACCACCTTTACCACCATCGCCGCCGCCACCACTACCATTATCATGTCACTACCACCGCCACGCCACCATTATACCACCGCCATCGCCACGTCATCATCATTACCATCGTCGCAGCCACTGCGGTCACCACCACCACCACCACGTCACCATTACCACCACTGCCGCTCCACCACTACCATTATCACGCCATTGCCACCGCCACCATGTCGTCACCATCACCACCACTACTGCCATCACGACCATGCCACAACCATCGCCACCATCACTGCGGCCAGTACTGTCACCACCACCACATCTATGTCACTGCCACTATCATCATCATCACCACCACCATTATCTCTACCATCACTGTCATCAACAACACCACCATCGCCGCAGCTACTACCGTTACCACCATGCCACCATTACCACCACTGTCGCTGTCTCTATTATCGCCGCCGCCGCCGCTACCATGCCATCACCACTATTGTCACTGTCGCCACCACCATGCCATCACCTCCATCACCTCCACCACCACCACCACCACCATGACGCCACCGCTACCTCCACCACCACGACAACGCCATTACTGCAACCACCACCACCACTGCCGCCGCCGTCGCCATCACCACCACACTATGTGAAAAGGAAAGTGATGATCCAAAATTTTTTTATGCTTAATAGGAATGATTTTTGATTTTATTATTTGTTGTGTTATCAAACGCAATTCTCATCCTCAGAATATGTTATCAATCACATTTTTTTCCTCAGAAATTGTTTCAAGGCACAGAAATAGAAAAGAATTATTTCTTTCATAAATAGTGTCAGGGAACAGAATGGTTGCCATGCACACCCTAACCTATATATATATATATATTGTGTGTATCCTCTTAAATGACACAAATTTAGGTCCTTTTAAGAGATATGAATAAATCATGAAAGAGAGAGAGTGAGATTTTCTCTCTCTCTATCTCTTTTATGATCTATCTCTATCCCTCTCTTAAGGACCATATTTTAAAATGACATGTTTTTTCACACACACACACACACAAATATATATATCGCGAAAGCAATAAATGTGGGGAATCATAACTATGCAAAAGATGAAAGTATTAAATATGGGAAATCATAACCATAAAAAAGATGAAAGCATTAAATGTGAGAAATCATAACCATACACCTGTCATTGTTGTACGTAAAGAAGCAGTAGAAATGATCTTACTGTATATATATGGCAAATATTTGATTGATGCACGTACAACAGCTGCAGATATGTATATATATATATATATATATATATATATATATATATATATAGAGGTAGGATATTCTTACACCAATGTAAGAGTTAGAAGTCTTACACTCAATCTTGATCATTGATCCCACTTGTATCTAATGGCTCACATTACTAAAAAATTAGAGCCCTTAGATATAAGTGGGATCAATGGTCAAGATTAAGAGTGTCACTTACATTGATGTAAATTGATCCCGACCCATATATATATATTGGGATAGGACGTTAGATCAAAATAAATATAAAATTTTAAATATGAGGAATCATAACCATACAAAGATAGAAATAAATATAACCGTTAGATCAACATAATTGATCTAACGGTAAAATTGATTGGTAGTAATATTGGTAGTAACACTAGTTGGTTGAGTGGTTGTTAAAGACAAATCTTTTCTATAATTTATTACGAAAAAATTGTTTGTAATTTTAAAAGATATAAAATTGTGTTGTTTTAAATGAAACAATTGTACTTTAATATATATATTTGTTAGTTCTTTACCTTATCTTTTTCATTTCTCTCTTCTTCTAATTTTATGGAAGAAAAAAATATAAAAAACCAATAAATATAAATAAAAAAACACAATTATTTCATTCAAAATGATAAAGGTTGTGTAGAAATATTTTACCCAATTATTACAAAAACGAAGCAAATATCTAAGTAAAGAGTAAAGAAACTAGAGTCTTAAACCCTAATAGCTGGTTTGTTTCCCTCCACAAAAACCCCCCGAACCCCAAGCCTCTACTCTACTCTGTAGTTGCAGCTGCTATGCCCCCAACGCTGTTATCGCTGCAACTTCGTCTTCTCCCAATGAAGACCCACACTCTTCCCATTTTCTCTAGAACCTTCTTATCCCCCTTCAAGTTCAAATACCTCGCCCTTCGAAACCCACAGCTTCTTAAGCCAACGCGCCCTTTCTCCACCAGGGCCCACACGCGCAGTGATAATGTTCGTGGTTCCGCTTCCAAGAGTCTCATCGACGATGAGGCCGAACTCAGTGACTGGGTCGACGAGTTGCGCACCGGTCGACCCGAAAGGTTCGCCGAGCCGACTCAGAATTCCAGGGTTAGCCACGATAATAAAGACGAATTTAGGTCAAGGAGGAACAATAATAATAATAGTAATAGTAATAGGGGTTCTGTGTTGGGGAAGAGAAGGGGTGAGGATTTGAGTAGAGGAAGAAACAATGTTAATGCGGTGAGGAAGTTTCAACCGAGGAGTAATGTTGATGATGATGAAGATGATGATGATGATGATGACGTGGCGATGAGTGATTTTCTTAGTGAAGATGATGATGAAGAAGAAGGGAGTGAGGATGAGGAGATATTGAATAAGAGTAGAACTGCTTTGTTTGGTCAAAAAAAGAGCACTGAACCAACTCCAAGAGCTTCTTCACCTGGTGGATCTGATTCTTCTTATTTGAGTGACACCAGGTCTGTGTGTGTGCTTTTTCTTAATAAAGATTTCTTTTTTATTACTGGGTCTAGTTTCTTTGCCTTAAAGCTTGCACCTTTATCTGTCATTGTTGTATTCGGTCTTTTGACTATTGCATGCACTAGGCTAACTGTGTCTGGAATTACGAGCCTTGAAAGTTAACAAGCTGAAAGAAAGGAATGAGAGGGTGGTATGTGTTCAGCGTAGTGTTGTGTTTATGCTACACCCTGGATTGAACAATGACTGTATCTTTAATCTTTTTTATTAGCGCTTATATTGAGAAGATAAGCATATGGAACACTTGTTTTGCGTTCACCCACATGATATAAGTTAGCTTATTCTTATATGATTTGACTTCCATTCTTTTATTTATTTATTTATTTTTATCTTTTTCGGGGGTGTGGGGGAAGTTTGTATTGACACTATCTTCTTTGCATATCTAATTGATTAAGGTGTTGGATGAATAGGATTATGCAACTTTGCTTGCTGAGTTATTGTTGTTTCATGCTTTCTATAGAGTGAATTTGGAAATTGGTTGGGGAATTTGTGCATATTTTAAAGGTGGGCACATATTAGAAGCCCGATGTTTTGTATTTACACCTTTACAGAGGTGGATAAGAATATAACTAAAATATAGAGAAAGTTGAGCTTGAGCCTTGTGCAGTTGTGCTTATACATCCATGCTGCTCACCTTCCATAACTTTGATGTATTCTTGACCCTTCTTATCCTAGTTTACTACATTATATTGCTCTTGTATTCTGTATGTATGATTTTTAATATATGATGCCGCAGATTCGACCAATGTTCAGTCTCCCCACTTTCATTAAAAGGAGTCAAGGATGCTGGATATGAGAAAATGACTGTAGTGCAGGAGGCAACTCTTCCCCTCATTCTCAGAGGTTAGTCTTTTTTCTTGGCCATGGAGGATGGGGCAATCTTAGCTATAATGTAATTTTTATTGTTCTGCCTGTTTGTAAGAGATGTCATCTGATTCCAACATACCCTGTCACCTTTTTTTCCTCTTCCTTTTAGGATCCCGTTACTGTGGAGGTTGTAGTATTGGGTTCTATTATGTAACTATGTGAAGAATAAGTATTCAAAATTTTGGGCTATCCTAAATTGATATTTGATAATATTAAGCAAGAAAGCAGTGTATTCCTGCTTTGATTGATGTTATTCTTATATATCATGAGTTATCTATGATGGTGGCACTTACTTTGATTATCATTTCTAGGTAAGGATGTCCTTGCCAAGGCTAGAACAGGCACGGGAAAAACAGTAGCCTTTTTGGTAAGTCTCTCTCTTAATTTGTATTTGCCTGTGCATTAGTGGTTAATAGCCTATGTATCATTATCATTTTTCATCATAATTATTTTTTTGTGAGTGACAAATTAATGTAAAGTATAGTTGACACTTAAAGGGGCGAATCAGAGCAGTAGTAAAAGTGTTCTTTCATGACCGATGGGTTCGAATCCAAGAAACAACCTCTTTGCAATTATGCAAGGGTAAGGCTGCGTACAAGGATTATCTCCATCCCACACTCGCTAGTTGGGTTAAACGGGGAGTGATTTTTTTTTTTTATAGTTGACACTTAAGCTACCTTTGGAATAAGCAATATACTTAATTGGACCTCTCTACTTAATTCCTTTGGCTTCAAAGTTGGATGTTTTATCATGATATGGGCATTTCTGTTTCTGTTTTCTTGTTAGTTGTTTTTGTTTTCCAGGCACGGGGCCTGCTATAACCTTTATATTGGTTGAGCTTGTCTGCAGTGGAAGTATTAAAGAAAGTTGCATGTTGATCACCGAAATACCTTATAAAGAATTTAAAATATTAATTGAGCTTGTTTAACAAAAGAACAAAAAGAGAAGTCTACTTGAGCCTCAACATATCACAAATCTTTGAGATAGAAACTAATTGATTGTTTTATTGTACCTGAAGTAATTAATGAATAGTAATTTTGACTCTACTTATCTTTCAAGTGTTTTTATTTTAGCTTCCATCAATTGAAGTTGTTGCAAAGTCACCTTCAAGTGACCGTGATCAAAGGCGGCCACCAATTCTTGTTCTTGTCATATGCCCAACTCGAGAGCTTGCAAGTCAAGCTGCTGCAGAAGCCACTAAACTGCTGAAGTATCATCCTTCTATTGGTGTTCAAGTTGTGATTGGCGGGACAAGACTTGCTTTAGAACAGAAACGCATGCAAGCAAACCCTTGCCAGGTGAATTATTTTCTCATTGCCACCGTTGTTTTATTTTATGTAGATCCGTGTGCACTTCAATGATACTAATTATAAAGAATCAATTCAACCCAAAAGCTTAAGCTAAAAAAACTTAAGTTGTTGGGTGAGGTTACATTAATGATTTTATTTATCTCAACACGTCCCCTCACACGAGAGCCCACTGGGCTTGAAGAGTGGATGATGCACAGGCCCACCTACCTGTGCGAAGAAAGAAATTCCATTAGAAAGAAAGTGAGGGGCGGTGAGGATCGAACCCGGTACAATCAGGCTCTGATACTATGTAAAGAACCAATTTAACCCAAAAGCTGAAGCTATTGGGTGAGGCTACATTAATGATTTTATATATCTCAACACGCCCCTTCACACGAGAGCTCACTGGGCTTGAAGGGTGGACAATGCACAGGCCCACCTACCTGTGCAAAGAAAAAAATTCCACTAGAAATACAGTGGGGGGCGGTGAGGATCGAACCCGGTACACCGAGGCTCTGATAACATGTAAAGAACCAATTCAACCCAAAAGCTTAAGCTAAAAAAGCTTAAGCTATTGGGTGAGGTTACATTAATAATTTTATTTATCTCAACACCAATAATCAAAGTTTCTGAATATTTTGATTCATCTTATTGGGACTTGTGTGATGCAGCTATCACAAATTGTAGGATATGAGTTTTTTTCTTTTTTTTTCTTCTTCAATAAAACGCCTTAGAACTTATTTTCATCATAAGTTTTCTTAACCAATTTTGCATAAAGCGTCACCAAACAAGGAGAAAGCAAGTTTACAGATTTGAGGGTTTAAAAGTTTTTTAAGAAAATGACTCCATGAAGATCGCCTTTCTAAAGCCTGGAACATATAGCAGGCAAATTCCTGCGGTACACAAAGGTCCCCAACTTGTGACGGCAGAGATAAGAGTTGATTGTACATAGTCTTACCTTTATATTTTTGAAAGGAGGTTGCTTCCTAATAACCATCCAGTCACAAGTAGCAACCTTACCGTTGCTCCAAGGCTCGCCCACCTGGAAGTTGTAGCATCTTGATATATTAATTTGATTTAGGGCTTCTGATCTTTTATTTATTTGTCTTAAACAGTAATTATGCTATGATAATCTGTTTTCATGATCACCTTGGGCAAATCGTTATCTTATAGCAAACTAGTTTTGCAGACTGAACTTTATTTGTTTGCAAAATGTACAGATCCTTGTTGCTACACCTGGAAGGCTTAGAGATCATGTTGAGAATACTGCTGGTTTTGCAACTAGGCTGATGGGTGTGAAGGTTTTGGTGCTTGATGAAGCCGATCATTTGCTAGACATGGGATTTCGCAAAGATATTGAGAAGATAATTGCTGCAGTCCCTAAACAAAGACAAACACTTATGTTTTCTGCCACCATTCCAGAAGAGGTATGTCTTTCTTTCTTTCATATTTTCCATTTCCTTTTTTAGTGTGCGGCTGTATGTTTCTTGCTTTAGAAAAGATAGGAGTATCAGGCTTATTCTGGTATCATTATTGTTATGAAGGTGCGTCAAGTCTGTCATATTGCTCTGAGAAGGGATCATGAGTTTATCAATACAGTTAAAGAGGGGACCGAGGAGACACATTCACAGGTAATTATTTGTAATTTCATACTAATTACTATTGAGGTACTTACATGTGTATGCATATGTGTGAGGTAACGCATGTGCATATGCACTTGCCAGCATATAATGCCTTTTTGTGATCTTTATTTATGGGGTTTTGGACAATTTCAGGTCCGCCAGATGCATTTAGTTTCCCCGTTAGACAAGCATTTCTCTTTACTCTATGTTCTTCTGAAGGAGCACATTGCAGATGATGTTGACTATAAGGTAAGCTTTCTAATCTGCAACCAACTGTATTCTCTGTTTTTCTTTGTCCTTTCGCTTTGACACGTAACATGATTAACAAACAAGAAAATCATATTTTGGATTAGTCTATTGAAAATATGTAATGTGGCTATTGGTTTATCAGGTTCTTGTTTTCTGCACAACTGCTATGATCACAAGACTTGTTGCTGATCTTCTTGGTGAGTTGAAATTGAATGTGAGAGAAATCCATTCAAGAAAGCCTCAGAGTTATAGGACCAGAGTCTCTGAAGAATTTCGGAAGTCAAAGGGTCTCATCCTGGTTACTTCGGATGTATCTGCACGTGGAGTTGACTATCCAGATGTCACTCTTGTTGTACAGGTAATATATGCAAAATCCCTCCTCGCATCATTTCACTTTTGCTAGGCATCTTCCGAGACACACAAACATACATATTCAAGAAGTCATTACTGTAACTATTATAGCTATCAGCCCTTGTGAACCTTCCTAGCGGGTACCCGAGAATGGTTTACATGGATTTATGTCCTGATTATTTTACCTTTTGGCACCAATGACAATGCACGTTTAAAAGAATGCTCAATAAATTTGCTTTAAGTAAACGCCAGTATTGGAGAAAAGTTAAAACAAACTGGCTAATATATGATCAAGTATTAAGTAATTACTTTATGTTTTTAATTTTAATTGTCCTGTTTCCTCCATTTGTCAAATGGACAGGTTGGTTTACCATCTGATAGAGAACAGTATATACATCGATTGGGTAGAACAGGCCGAAGAGGGAAAGAAGGGCAGGGCATACTGCTACTGGCTCCTTGGGAAGAGTTTTTTTTATCTACCACAAAAGATTTGCCTATTCAGAAAGCTCCTGTACCTTCAGTTGATCTTGACACTCAGAAAAAGGTATTACTTGGACATGCAATGGAGACAAGTTTTTTATTTTCTTCTAATGCTTTAGCAAGTTTTTTATTATCTTTTAATGCTTTGGCAAGTTTTATAGAACAAATCAACTTGGATATATACCAACATTTTGGTGTTAACAGGTGGAAAGGGCTCTATCCCATGTGGAGATGAAGAATAAAGAAGCAGCATATCAGGCCTGGCTTGGTTACTACAATTCCAACAAGAAAGTGGGGCGAGACAAGCTGAGGCTAGTTGAGCTTGCAAACGAGTTCAGTAGAAGCATGGGGCTTGATAACCCTCCAGCTATTCCTAAGCTAGTCCTTGGGAAGATGGGCCTTAGAAACATCCCTGGTTTACGTTCCAAATAGCTTATTTATTCGATTCAATTTCTGATAACTCATGTAAAAGATAAAATTTTCTTGAGTTAAAATCCTCCCTTATAATTTAATTTGAAGACTTGAAGCATCTAAATTTCGATTATATATATCGCCAACTTTTGTTTATCTTCTACTATAACGAACTCTGATTCCCTGGCAATTGTAGTTCCACATGAATTATCATTCAACAAAATGTAGTGCTGGTTCAATTTTGTTATGTAATTCACTATGCACTAATAAAAAATTAGCGAAACTTATATAAGAAATGTTCACTTTGGTCATTCAATATTTTTTTTAAATACTATTAATTACTTATCTAATGAATCAGAAAATATAAAACGAATAGTGTTATATGCATTTTATTATGGCTTTAATATTTCTACAGTGAATGTAGATAAGTTATCTATATTCACTCTCAAAATGACGTCGTTTTGGATTAAAAGATTAAAAAATTATAATGATAAAGATTATTATAACCCTAAAATAAATTATAATTATAAAAATATTTTGATTTTCTTCCTAAAATAATGTCATTTTAGATTCAATATAGATAACTTATCTACATTGATTGCAGAAAAATGAACCTTTTTATTATTCATTTAAAGATTTAAAGATGGGGCTTCGCCCCTTAATGTTATCAAAAAAAAAAAAAAAAATTTAAAGATAAAATCAGTGTTTCACCGGACGCCACCATTATTGTTGGGGTTGGAAATGAATTAGTCAACTTGTAAGCCTACCTAAAGTCACAAGGTTTGATCTAGTAGTGAAGGGTTTGGATAGATTGTATGTTTAATTTCCATTTGTATAAAAAAGAAAGAAAAAATTTGTAAGCCTACGTAAAGCATGATTAGTTAATAACTTGATGAGTTAAAATAATTGTGCCTCGTTTATAAATAAACGAATTTGAAATTTCACATGTCATTTTATTGTAAGCAAACTCGATATATAAATATATAGGTATTTTTAACCACTAGGCACATGAATCATTTGGTATGGAATTATTCTAACTCAATTAGAAAGAGTTTTGCCACCTTTATGACCTTATCCGTCTCAAATTAGATTAGTCAACTAATCAATCAAAATATATTGAATTTTTTAAGGATAGGATTAACTTACACCAGTGTAAGAATAATAAATTTTACGTCAAATCTTAATCGTTGATTTTCGTATATCTAATGGTTGATATTTATTGAAAATTAATAATTAATTAATAAGTGGGATACAATAAATCTTAACCGTTAGATACATGAAAATCAACTGTTAAGATTTGATGTAAACCTTATTTATCTTACACCGATGTAAAAATATTCTGCCCCTATATATATATATATATATATATATATATATATATATATATATATATATACACACACCAGTGTAAGTTACACTCTCAATCTTGACCATTGATCCCACTTATATATCTCAGGGCTCTAATTTTTTTAGTAATGTGAGTCATTGGATACAAGTGGATCAATGATCAAAATTGAATGTAAGACTTCTAACTCTTACACTGGTGTAAGAATATCCCGTCCATGTGTGTGTGTGTGTGTGATTGAATGTAAGACTTCTAACTCATGTGTGATTGAATTCTAACTCTTACACTGGTGTAAGAATATCCCGTGTGGCAAGTTCTTTTTATACCAGTGTAAGACTAACAAGTCTTACACCACATCTCAACCGTCGATAGCAGAAATTATTGGTTGATATTTGTAGTGTAATTAATGATTAATTAATATTAATTAATTCGTATGACTTCCTATATTATAACTGTTGAATGCACGAAAATCAACGGTTGAGATGTGATGTAAGACTTGTTAGTCTTACACTGTTGTAAAATGATCCTGATTATATATATATATATATATATATATAGGGTCAGGATCATTTTACACCAGTGTAAGTTACACTCTTAATCTTGTCCATTGATCGCACTTATATTTAAGGGCTCTAACTTTTTAGTAATGTGAGCCGTTGTATACAAGTGGATCATATATATATATATATATATATATATATATATATATATATATATATATATATAAGGAAGGATCCGTTTACAAACTTACAAATTACACTAAGTATAACCGGTCATACACTCTTGATTGAAGTATGACCACCGGTCATACTTAGTGTAGTTTGTAAATAAAAAGTTTGTAAATATAACATTCTCTTATATATATATAGTTACAATGGATCCGTAATTCAACATCAACACCAATAACACTTTTTTCCTAAATTAGTTGGGGCCAGTGGCACATGAACGAAAAAAAAGTTACGAAAAGATTGAGAAAAATGATAAAAATAAACTTTAAGTATATTATCCATAAAAAGTAGTCCACAATTGCAAG
This sequence comes from Gastrolobium bilobum, assembly GCF_033153095.1. Classification (NCBI taxonomy): domain Eukaryota; kingdom Viridiplantae; phylum Streptophyta; class Magnoliopsida; order Fabales; family Fabaceae; genus Gastrolobium; species Gastrolobium bilobum. The sequence continues at coordinate 21,021 of NW_026900059.1, forward strand.
GAAAAATAAGCTAAAATAGAAATAGAAGTAAAGATATATAGGAGGATAGAAAAGAATAAGAATAAAAAGGTAAGAAATAAAAAATATATATATAGAAAAAAAAGAAAAAGAAAACACATAAATAGGTAAAAGAAAGAAGATTGAAAGGAAAAATGAAATAAAAGAAAAGAGGGAGATAAAAAGGAAAATTACTAAAAAAGGATCATCTGGAACATAGGAATAAAAACGGGTCTAACCCTCTACCATGTTTATAGCTTTTCTCCACTCTGTCCTAAGACACATAGTCGCCAATCTATATCTCACTCCATTAGGTTGTTTTACTACCTTCCCCCCAAGTAAGTTTCGATTTACCTCTGTTAGTGTATAATATAAATCATTAAAGAGACCCTCACCTAACAATTTAGGCTTTTGGGTGAATTGGTTCTTTAAATGCTATCAGAGCCTCCCGAGTTTGATCATCTCCGTCCCCCATTTTCTTTGTGGAATTTCTTAGCAGATGTAGGCTGGACTTGATGCATCATCCACATTTCAAGCCCAATTAGCTCTCTTGTGAAGGGTGTTTTAGATTATAATATAAATCATTAAAGAGGCCCTCACCTAAAGCTTAAGCTTTTGGGTGAATTGGTTCTTTACAACCTCTACCTCTCTTTGTGTCAAGCTCTTGGTAACAAACTTTTGTTCTAACGAGAGCATCCAGGAATCTTCTCATTACCTGTCCAAACCACGTCAATCTATGTTCTCTCATCTTTTCTTCCACTGGTACTACACCTACCCTTCGTCGAATATCTTCATTTCTTATCTTATCCTTCCTTGTATAACCACACATCCACCTTAACATCCTTATTTTCGCTACTCCCATTTTATGCTCATGTTGCCTGAGTGCTGGGTAACATTCAGCTCCATATAACGTAGCAGGCCTTACTGCTTTCTATAGAATTTTCCTTTTAGTTTAAGAGGAATTTTGCGGTCACATAACAACCCAGATGCACTACGTCATTTCATTCACCTTGCTTTGGTTTTATGATTTACATCCTCATCAATCTCTCCACCTTTTTTGCAAAATTGATCCCATTTATCTGAAAGCATCTCTCTTCGGTACCTCTTGTCCAAGCAGATGCAAGGAATCTTGATCTCTATCTCTTGCCAGACAAAACTCACTTCATATACTCAATCTTGCTCCAGCTTAACATAAATCATTTAGACTCCAACGTGCTTATCCACAATTCTAGTTTTCTATTAACATTGGTCTTGGTCTCATCAATAAACACAATATCATTTGCAAAAAAATATACACATGGCACTTCCTCTTGAATATCTTTTGTGGGTTTATCCATAACTAAGCCAAAGAGATAAGTACTTAGAACTAAACCTTGGTGTACACCTACCATGATATGGAAATAATTTGATGTTCCACTACAAGCTTTCACACATGCAGTAGCACCATCATACATATTCTTGATTGCATCTACATACTTTGATGGTACTTTTTCTTCTCAAGAACCCATCATAATACTTTTCTTGGAACCCTATCATATGCGTTCTCAAGATCTATAAACACTATATGTAAGTATTTCTTTTTTTCTCGATATCTTTCCATTAATTGTCGCATCAAAAAAATGGCTTCCATGATACATCTTCCTAGCATAAAGCCAAATTGATTTACAAAGACCTTGGTCTCTCTCCTCAAGCGATGTTCAATAACTCTCCCCCACAACTTCATAGTATTACTCATAAGTTTAATGCCTCTATAGTTAGAACAATTATAAATATCTCTCTTATTTTTGTAAATAGGCACAAGCAAATTTTTTCTCCACACATCAAACATCTTATTTGTTTGAAGAATTTATTGAAAAGATTGGTCAGCTATTTTATTGCCATATCCATCAAGCCTCTCAACACTTCAATAGGGACACCATCGGGTCCCAAAGCTTTATTGATCTTCATCCTCTTTAAAGCCTCCTTAACTTCGTATGCTTGGATTCTGCACACAAATCTTCTATTAAAATAAGCATAAACATCCTCCAAGTCCACCTCACTTTTATCACCACCTCCATTAGAAAACTTATTAAAGTAATTTATCCACCCTTTTTTTACCTTTGTATCTCTTACTAGTAGTTTTTGATTTTCATCCTTGATGCATCTTACTTGGGTGAGATCTTTAATTTTCTTATCCCTCATTTTTACAAGTTTATATATATATTTTTCACCACCCTTGCTCCCAAGACTTTTATATAAATATGCAAAAACCTTGCCTCTAACTTCTCACACTACTTTCTTAGCATTTTTTCTTGCCAAACAAAACTTTTGCAAGTTTCCATCATTAGGACTTTCATCCGTAATTATCATTCTTTTTTATAGGTGGACATCGGAGGAAGATGGATACTCTAGTTAATTACATCTAATATTATGACAATTTTATTGCTAAACTGTAACAATGTTTCAAAAGTTAAAAGAAATATCTTCTGCATGTTCTAAAACAAGCACCCTACTACACTCTGTAAAAGTGATGCTGACAAATCTGTAACATTGTAAAATTTCTAAATTCTGAACCTAAGCACAGTTTTCTACTTTGATTGGGTTACAATTGTGTCTAAAACTTCAACAAAAATCTAATCACCGAGTCTTCCATCCCCCTTTCTTTTGGTATACTGGGAGGAGTACTGCGTCCTCTTTGTCACCACTCTCTTCTAGGATGGACAAACATAACCAAAGTTGGTTAATCACCTATGTATGTGTACATGCAAGAGCCTAGGCACAAACAAGGGACCTTCACCATAAAGATCAATCCATTATACTTGGATTCTTTCTTTTTAACAAGAATGCTTTGGAACCACTTACATGCCCTACCAAGCCCTGATATGAAAAGGAGGAAAATCCTCCTCTTTTCAATCCATAATTCTTCCTGCACACTGATCAGGCACAAGAATCAAGGCCCCCTGTAAAAAACCATAAAATTAAGACATCAAAAAACAGTCCAAGTGAATAATAATAATAAAAGAAAACCTAGTGCTATAAAGTTCCAGCTATACACAAGGTTCTGGGAAGGACTAGACTCGTTGTGTGAGTCCATCATAGACAACTTTACCTTGCATTTACAAGACACTAATAACATGAATCGAACCTTGCCCATGTGAAATAATAATAATAATAATTAACATCAACATCAACATCGACAATACCTTCATCCCAAACTAGCTGGGATCGGTGACGGATGAACCCAAATGAAAAATATAATAATAATAAAAATAAAAATAATAAATTTGAAATAAACAAGATGCTAATAAATTTATTCTCCTAACCAAAAGAGGTAGGTAGCATAAGAGAGGGACAACTACCTTGAAACATGGGGTGAAGAGGGTTGGTCTGGTGAGGATCGTTGAGAGCCACCATGAAATCTCTGGTCTTCAAGTGCTCCACCAGACTGATTTCCCTCATTGACACCTGAGAAACCCATTGGTCCCAAAGACCCAAACTCTAGCTGCTCTGCTGGTGAACTGTAGCCAGCATTATGATCATAAGGATACAACATTACAAGAGATGGAATTGTTGGCCCATTTGATGAGACCCCACTGGGGTTCATGCCTGGTATGGAGTACATTCCATAAGCTACATTGGTAGGATTGTTCTGTGAAGAATTTGCACGCACTGGCCCATTCTGGTGAGAATTGAAGGACTCTTGTCTATGTGAACCCCACGGTCTCTCAGCATGGCTCTCACTAGTTGCCAACCGCTCTGGCCTTGAGCCAGGCTTCTCAGTTTGGTTGCGATTATGGCCACGCCCAGTTGCTCGCAACTTTGAGTTCATGTTCCAATTTCCTTCTCTATCACCATGGTGGTCGTTTCTATCGTAGTTGTAATTTCCCCTTCTGGTATTAGTGGAATGTCGATCCCGAGCAGAAACCTTCTGAAATAAAATAAAAAAAGAAGGTAAAATACCATAACGAAAACAGCAGTACAATAGAGCAGACTGAAAATGGATTCTGAAATGGAAACACTTTTTTATTTTGATACACATGTTGTAAGAAGCAAAAAGTACCAAAGTTTCTTAGAAATTAATCATACCGGATTTGGCAGGTAGGTTCCAGTCCCACTTCGATACCGCGGCATATCATCTGCAAAACGTTGGTAAATATTGGTAGGTCTATTAGAAACAGACTGGAGAGGTGCAACAGGAACTAGACGCGGGCCACAGCTCATAAGCTGAGTGAAAAGATTCATGTTAGTTGAAAGAGGTCTTCCAGGACCATCCCAAGGATAACGACCCTGCAAATAAACAGGAGGTACCATTACAGGTGAAGGATAGACCATTGAAGGAGGATGACGCGAGTTTTGACAAAATCGCCCATATTGCAAATTCTGCCAGTGGCTAACAAAGTCACTATTAAGAATGTCAGGCTTGTGCTCTGATGACTCAATAGCAGCCCTTGCCATAGAATTAGATGGGCTTGGTACCTCAAGCTGTTCGTATCCCTCAGATGAATCATAATTCTGACCAGAATCACTGTTATCTTCCCCTTCTTCCACATTGAAGTTGCTTGTCGATGTGTCAGAAGACTCGGTTGGAAAATTATAAAAAGGAAGCATTGTAACAAAGGGTACTGGTGGCCCTGTAGGATAGAATGCGAATTGAACAACCCCAGAATTATCAATTGCCCGTTGACGAGAACCGGGACCTAAAAGCACGGGCGCTATGGGTAATGGAGAATCTGATCCACTTGTCTGAGGGGCTTCAAAACCAGATTTTTGATGCCTTGGGATTTGCAGGGAAGTTACAGTTGGGGGCACAGTGCTTCTTTCAGACATATCAGATGCCATAGTCGACAAAGGAGTCCACTCTCTGTTTTCATCATCTATTCGATTGGATAAAATTTCTGAATTTTTACCCTTCCCGTAAACAGCAGATGGTACCGAGAGAGTATTTTTCCTCCCCCTCTTTTCCCTTGTTGATTTTGAGGATTTGGCTGACGATCCTTCCCAAGAGCTTTCAGAAGAGGTCTTACTCCTGAAGGAGCTTGAAGGTGGTGCACTGGGCAACTCAGAATTAGCTATTCTATCATCAAAATAAACCTCATTTCTTTGGCCATCTTGATAATGAAAATTATCAATATGCTCTTCTCTTGTTGATCCTCGGTTTTCTTTAGTAAACTTCTGCTGAATTCTGGGGGAACTACTCGAGCTGCCTACCCGAGATGATGAGACAAAGTTATAACTACCAGAAGTTGACTGTTGTTTATCATCCGGAAGCATTTCAAAATTTCCGTTACCAACTTCAACCCCACTAGCAGAACCTCTTTCCTGATCATGCCAGAAATCATTCTCAGTTTCTGCAAAATTCTCATTGCCGGTTTCCATTAAATCTTGAGGATTTGAGGTTAATCCTATGCCAGGGAAATATGGAGTCAATGGTGAAGGGACTAGACCTTGAGGAAATTGCATATTTGTACCCCAAGGAGCCTCAATAAAGGGAATATTACCCACATTTCTCTGAGCATATCCCATTGATGCAAGAATGGAGGGTGGAAAGGGAAATGGTAGGTGACCTGGAGCTAAATTCATTGGAACCTGAGCCTGACCACTGAAACCTTGAGCTGTGGGAGATGTCATCATATTCAAAAGGTCTTGCTCCTCCTGATGCATCATCTGAATTCCAACAGCTCCTGCAACAGATGCAAACTCTTCACTCACAATCCCTGAGCCTGATTCATCATGATAACTGTTTGAATGAGCGGTACTACCAAGAACTTCCCGAGATGAGATGTGCCTAGCAGATGAGTCATCAATTTTTGCAGCCACATCAGGTTGAAGATTCTTCCTGCGACTATTCTCCAACTTTGCAAAGGAATTCTGGCCTTTACCACTTTCTGCTGCTTTTGCACGCCTTCCTTGGGAAGAAACTTCACCATACGAGTCAGTCAGCTCAGGGCTAGATCGTGTCCTGGCAAAAAGAAACCGTCCCTGAACATCATTCACTGGGTAATCCGCTTTAACTTTTCTCTGACCTTTGTCAACATGAGCACCTTCATTAGAATTAGTTTCCCTTCGGACTTGATCAAAGGTCCTAGAATTATTATGGTTTCCATAACTCTTTTGAGTCTGAGTACGTGACACTGTAGAAACATCACTAAATTTGGATGAGTTTTCAGATGACAAATTACTACGTTGAGATAGGCCACTTTGTGGAACATGTTCCCCTTCAAAATGAAATTCATGATTGGAGGTAATATCAATTTTATGGTTATTGTTCTGGAGATTCTCAGACCTCTGTGATTGGTCATGATTCGATAACCTCAATCGCCATAAGTCATTGCTTGGAACATCAGGTCGTTGCCCACTTCCATGTCTATCCCAAGTGTTCAAAAAGAACTGATTGACTTCAACAAACAATTCCTCCTCTGGACAATCAAGTAATCTAGCCAGCTTTTTAGCCCCAAATGCAAAGGCACTGCGTATCCTAAAGAAATTACCTGATTCACGTATATCATATATGCAAATATTAGCCGTGACCAAAAAAGACAGATAGATTAAAAATAGTTAAGGAAACTAAAAACCCACTGATACAAAACAAGTTTAATTCCAGTAGGATGCATAAAATTTGCCATACTTTCATCATTTGTTCTGATTAGATAAAGATTTGAAGGTTCATTTTGTTCAATTTTCAAATCCCAGATGGGCACCAAAAATTACTGGAAACCATCAACATATACAACACTAATCTCCAATAATAAGTCCAGATTTCCATATTACCACTTACGGAAATAAAGAACAAATGAGAATGGCTCCAAAGACATATAGATTAAAGTAAACTACCAAAGTCATGTAGGGATACATGGCTGGTCATCATGAAAATGATGAAACATGTTTGAATATCTGCTTATAAGTTTTATTCATTCTTCATTACATATCTATTGCATAAATTTCAGAATGACAGGAAAAAACGAGAGACTAAACTACAGCAGAAATAGACATGCTTGCTAATTGAAAGATGGCAGAAATAGTACATAGCTCTGATATATCTTTTCTTAAATCTTTCAACTTTACAACTTTAAAAAGTTCATCTTGAACAACTGCTACAATTGTCAAATTAAAAACTAGCAGCAGGGACAGATCCATACAAAACGAACTCAGTCCAAATTATAATCTGACAAGTCGTGACACAGATACATAAAATGAGCCAAATCCAAATTTTTAGCGACCAACACACCTTTGCTAACACTACGGCCAAGGTTATTGTTGACACGTAAAGGATCGATAACATTGAAATGCTTGGAAACAAAGGGTTGTCCCTGATTTTCTTGGCCACCAGGACAAACAGCATAAACTGAGGTACAGGCATCAAGAAATAATTTGCTGAGCAGTAAATCCCCACCATCTTTTCGAGGAGGTTCAGCTGTGGAAAATGTAAGGGAAGAAGAAGAACAATCAATAAGCAAGATGGACCTAAATAAATAAAGGCAAAGGAATCTTCAAATCGAATGTAACTACCTGTCACATCTGGGAGTGAACTAATGGGTACTGGACCCCATAGACTTACGCAGAAATTTTCCCAGTCAAACTTACTAAAAAACTCCAAAAATCGATACAATACCTACATAAGCAAAGACAATACCATGAAAAATCAATCATCAAAAACACTAAAATAAAAGAAAGCCATGTGATTTCTGCTACCTCAAGTGGTCCAGCAAAGGAATTGTTGAAAACATGAAATATGTAAAGAACCAAGGTTTCTAATGCATAAGTTGAGATAAGTCCATGGTGGGCACCAAGTATTCGGCTCTCATAGTAACACCAAGCTTTTATCAGTATAATGCTACGCTTGAATAAATGATTTTGGTTAATCAGATTATCAACCTACAGCAGTAAATTCAAGTTCTTGTAAATCCAATAAAAAATAGTATCAAGGTCAAATTTTCAAAGAATATGATACAGTGAGGCTTCTGGGATCAACCAAACTACCTCCTCAAGAAAACAAAGGGTACACAACCCTCCAAGCTGGTTGAATGAAATGTCTACTACAATATTCTCAACAAGACACTTTATAATCTTCACCTGCAAATGTGAAGGGAAACAATGTAAAATGCTAATTCTATAATTCCAATAGAACACCAAAAAATAAATAAATAAAATAACAAAAAGCCGTTCTTGGACAAGCTAAATAAAGCCAGACAATTAGCAACAATTATAACTGTAGAAACAAATAGCTAGTCCATAAACATTTTAGAATTTTGAGTACTTTAAAATGCATAACCATACTTAACCAACAACTCCGAAGTATTAAATATGGATACTGCAAATAATCACATACAATTTGTGTTTCTCAAGCTAGCAATAGTTTAACTGGTATTTGTTCTTTCACAAGAGCTGATACAACCTAAAAATTGTGTTTCGCGGCTATCAATGTATAGCAATACCACTTCATAAAGATCTATAACTTCCATATACATAATCAGCCATATCATGAACTTAAGCTTCCACAATAATCTCACATAAAAACTTAAAAGAAAGTCATATGCACTAATAATACCCACCTATCACATAAGTCAAATCATGAGGAGAAAGCAAGCAGAGGAAGAATCACAAGATGGTATGATGTTTTGTCATCCGACTTTTGAGTCTCTGATATGATCATATGAATGATGTACCATTGATATTATTAGAAGTTCAATAATCTAGTATATAACTCTCACTCTGTGTTGGCAACTACAAAATTATTCCTCTTATTATCAAGAAATTCCTTTTATTATGCAATTAACACTTCATAATAATCGATCACTTTCATATGCATAATCAGGCATACCTATGAACTAAAGTTTCCACAATAATGTCACGACTGCAAAAAAAAAAAGCCATATGCACTAACAATACCCACCTATCAAATAGGTAAATTCATGAGGAGAAAGCAAGCAGAGGAAGAATCACAAAATGTTATAATGTTTTGTCATCCACATTTTGACTCTCACATAATGAATGATGCACCATTGATATTATTGAAGTTCAATTATCTAGTACATAACATTCACTCCGTATTGACAAATACAAAATTATTCCTCTTATTATCAAGAAATTCATCACGTACTTCCCCATGACATTTTAGCTAGAGATCAACAAACCAATTCTCTTTTCTTAAATGAAGGAAAGATTGCACATCGAAAGGTTTCATCCTCATTGAGCGTGTCAATGCAGAGTAGCACAAGACTTCAAAATAAACTTGAGAAGATTCCAAACTTAAGCATGGCAATAAGATCTCAACCAAAGTGAGAAAACAAATAATATTGGCAAATTAGATGATTAATCAACACTGCAAGTATAGAGTCAGAGTTTAACAATTTTAAGATGCTGTGTTATCAGAGAACCTACTTCAGCCTGGATGTACTGAACCTCCTTGACATGAAACTCTGCATTCTCATTCTTCTCCTCATTCTCCAGCATGTCACGAACCTGATGTGCCCATGTATCCTTCAGAGTTTGATTCTCACTGAATGAAGTTAAGTCGATATCTCCATCAGGCAAATAAGTTTTGAGGGGTACCGACCCAAACGTGAACACCTGTAAACATAAACAATCATTTACAGAATAATGTGCAGATAAAACTAAAAGTTAAAAATCATAAACCACTGCACTAAAAGGGCATGACAAAAAATAATTCACTACACGGGCAACATAATTTCACTACCAAAACCACGATTTGATATTCCTCCACTACAACACATCATATGTGCAACTTCTAACCACAAATTAGAATTTCTGACTTAGCTGCTGCTCAGTTTAAAGACTAGTAACAGCATAATAGTGTTGATACATGCTTACATCCTTCAATAATGATACCGAGATTGGTCATAACAACCTTCAATAATTAAAATATCATATCATAATTATAGGTAAAATAATGCATGATTAACTAATCAAAAGCTCTTAAGCAACAAATACTCCACAATCTTAACACAACACACCCACCTTGCAAGAGAAGCATTTCATGATCAGCCGCTGGACATAGTCTGCAACTGCATTTCGGCGCTCCTCGGATGGCGAATTAGGCTGAATGCAGGCAATCAGCTCTGCAGTCCTTTGTTCAGCCTTCAACCATCGCTCTGAGTCAAGCACCTGTATTACAGAGGCAGCTTCATTGGGCAACAAGCCATTCGGCAATAGTGCCCTTGGTGGCTGTGCCCACCCCTCATGTTCTCCCATGCAAGCCTATTTTTTTTTCTCTTCCAACCCTCCCAAGTAAACCTACCAACCCAACCCAAGACACCACCACCTAAGCTTCTTCCAGATAACCCAACTACCAATGTTGAAATTGAAACTAGCAAAAGCAACACACAAGAAAAGCTTGCAGCAGTAGCTATTATCTTAATGCCTTCCCCCAACCTTTTGAAGGGAAAGTTTTTTTTTTTTTCCAGTGCACAACAAACAAACCAAGATAGGACTTTATTCCCTCTGCAGTTCAAAAATTAAACCAGAAAAAAAGAGAGTCAAATTCCACTAAACCAATTCTCGGTGTTTTCCAAAAATAACACAAACACATAGAACCCCACAATTTCAGAGTGCCCACCTACTACAAAAACGAATCCCCAAAAGTGAAAAAAAAAACAAGATTATGCAAAAAAATAAAAGACCCAATGAATCAAAGCAATAAAAAAGTTGCTTTTCAATAATAAGAGAAGAGCTTAGATGATTAAAACCCTAATGGAAAAGGGTAAATCCCAACACAGTTGGAGTGTGGGGGCGAATCAATAGCGTAGTGGGCAAAAACAGAAATGCGTAGAAGAGATGGTGGGCATCAATTATAAGGGGAAAGAAGAGTTGGGGTCCGATCAAAAAATGGTCTTGGTGTAGATAGAGAAAGGGTTCAAAACGAGGTGTGGTTGTTGTCTGTGAAACATGAAATGAATATTAGGGATTGAAAAGTATGCTAGAAAAAGAGAAAAAGAGGGTTCGGCGTTTTGAGAGGAGGGTGTTGTGTTGTTAATATTATGTGCATTTAAGGGGGTTTTGTTATGCAAAAATTTATTGGCAAACTGAGGGTGATAATAGAATCTTGTAAAAGATAGGAAAGGAAAAAAAGAAGCACAGGGAAAGAAAGGAACAGGGAAGAAATATTAAATTCATTACATAATTTGCGCCTTTTCTCTAATTGGGCTTTGTTGTTGTCACCTGATCAAATGGCCCATTAGAAAAGCCCAGAACATCTTATCTTCCTATGAAATGTGGACTCTTATTTTTGTTTTTGGGCTATATGTCTTATGTGGTTTCTTCATAAAAACCAGTTTATAAGAACAATATGAGGAAAAATAGCAAACTCTATTTTCATAAATATTTATAAATTTTCATAAGACTCCACCTATTTAATATATATAAAGAGAGGTAGATGCAACCCTCAAGATATAGCTCATTTGATAAGTGGACTGTAGCTCAAAGATCGAATCCCTGTGACTGATGAAGTGATGGATTCAATTCCTACGAAAAATATTTTGGGGTCAGCGATGAAAAAATCGTTATGCTCCAGCCAAAATTGTTATGCTCCAGGCCACAAAGGAATTAGTCTCGTCCTTAGGGGTGGGGACACCCTAAGTTTACTAAAAAAAAAAAATGAAAAGAAAGAGAGGCAGACACAATTTTCACACGACGAATGGGTAAAATTTTAACATAGTACATTTCTAAAATGGGAAAGGTGGTGCTAGTATTAAAGAATAGAAAGAAATTGCACCACTAGGATTAGCCTAGTGGTGTTGGGTGTGTGTAGTGTGTATTAGGTTGCAAGTTTGATTCCTGTAATATTCAAAAAAAAAAGAAAAAGAAAATTGAGAAAGTAAGGAGGACGAGATTGGATCCGGGCAAGGATGTAAATGAGGAGGGTGTTAATTTAATTGATGAATACGATGATACTGATACATTGTAATTTGCATGTTTGATTGCAAAGTATGTATGACTTTTGCTTTTGTGCATGAGCATGAGGTTGACTTAGGTTAAAACTTGCCTAGTGCTATTTTTTGTAATTTATTTCCTTCTAACATTTTCTTCTCTTTTTTTTTTTTTTTTGAAATACATTTTCTTCTCTTTTTTTGTGTAGGTGAAACGTTTTTTTTTTTTTTTGGCCAGCATCATGCAAAGAATAAGATGGTTACTGAGAGTAAATTATGTCACTTGATATTTAATGCATACATGGATATGTTTGCTTAGTGAATGTTATCTTTCTCATTTTAATTTCGTGTGGCAAAGAAACCCCATGCAGTAACATAATAAGATTCATAACATAGAGGTTTGGGCATTGGGATTAGGTCTTGTTCGTACCATTGCATTTCTTTGAGTAACAGATCCAAAAACATCTATCGGTGAGAGGAATCTACCAATTTGTACTTTGCACCATCTTAATAGTACATGTGGCGTAGGGAAGTTATACTTGCAATGATAAGAATTTAATTTATATATCTAATATAATTTTTTTTTTAAGGTTATACTTGATATGAAAGTTTTTTTAAAGCCTTAATCTTATTTTAAAAATTATTTAAAGATATACTTTGCAATAACTTTTTAAATGAACAAACAAGCCCACTTTTAACATAATTTATCAGAACTTAAAATAAGTTAATGAGTCAAAGTTCTTATTGGGCCTAAACATTTAAATAAACAAACAAGTCATAATTACCTTTATTATTTAATTAAATAAACTTTTTTTTTTTTATAAATCACATATATCCTTCGTGAAAGGCAATCATATTTGAGCTGTGAACATCCACATCAAGATGAGGATTAAACTAGTTTGCTAAACTTAAAAAATAAAATAAAATTGATGGCCTGAAAACTGTTTTTTTTTTAACTAAATAAGCTTAAAAATATATTAACTTTACCAATATACTAAACAAGTGACCTAATATGAATAAGGTTGTATGTTCCTAGTTAGTCGTTTCATATATTGTCATCCTTATTAGGGAGAACCGAGAGAGATAAGTTTTTTTTTTTTGTTGGTAAATTGAGAGATGAGTTGTTTACTAGTCTTTTGATAAACATGTTAGAATAGATAATATATAATATTATATAAATTTTATTTCGTTTGATATATTTTTTAAAATAAGACATATAATTAGAAAATGAAACATTTTAATTCTAATAAAGAACATTCTAACCATAAAAAAAAACATTTTATCAGCATATGCATAATAGTTATTTTGTTCTCTAACATCATTTCTGGAGTGGAATCATTGTTTTTGACTTTTATGATTAGGAAGAGTTTATGAGAAAAAATATATTGTTTTTAATTATCATTATTTGACTTAAAAAAATATTTTTGGCGACATATACAATAAAAGAGTAAGATAGCACAAGCACCGTTGAAGGAGGAAGAAAACGAAAGAGGAAGCGATGTGGTCACACTTTAGATACCAAGCATAAGAATAGTGTTCGATTAATTACAGCTTTGCCACTAATGAAATACCTCTTCTCGGTGTTTTTGATATTTTCAGAACAAAAAGTAAAAAACTAAAACAAAAACACCTTGAGGGGGTGTTTGGTTCAGGAATTTTTTTTTGAAATAGTAGGAAAATGAGATAGATAGAGAAATGATTGGAAAGATAGATAAAGTGAGATAGGTAGAGAAATGTAAAAAAAAGTTGTTTGGTGGAAAAAAACTTTACTGGGAAAATTAGATAACTTTATGAAATCAACAGTGCATTAAAAGTCAGATAACCGGTTTTCCGAAAAATCTCACCTTCAAATTGGGTTTCTAAATAGTGCGGATATCTATGTTTCTCATAAATTCAGACAAATTGGATAGATGAGTTTTTGGTGAAAAACGTTGAAACAAACATGTGTTTCTAAAAGCCATACTTGAGAAACATAGATATCCGCTGAAAAGCTCCCAACCAAACACCACCTAAAGGTGTTCTGTAATTTCTGTTTTAAAAATTAAAATTTAAAAACTGTTTTTAAATTTTTTTACACAAAACAGTAAGCAAGTATCAATCATGTTTTTTGTTTTTAAAATTAGAAAACTGTTTTACAAAACTGAAATTAATCAGGCCCTATATCTCCACTCTCAAGAGACCAATGTTTTTTGGGTAAGGATTTGTTTTGTTTTTATTTTTGGGATTGGACTTTTAATGGGCCCTACGTTGGCCTTCTATTATAATTTGGATCAGCATTTGACTACTTTGATGCCTTGGGTTTAATGCAAGCCCATCTTTATGGTCTGAAAACTTGGGTCCTAATGTAACATCTTTCAGTTTTGTACCAACTTATGGCTGTCACTTATAAAAAAAAATTTGTTTTTCTTATGTTGCATAATACACATACAAATTTTAGGTGGGATCTATTTTAAATTTTTTTTCTTTTCCCGATTCTCTCTCCTATCTCTTCCATTTGTTTTGAGTATACGACGTGCTTCAATTTCATAACTTGCATCAAAACAACCGTTACTTACATGTGAGATCATCTAGAATAGAATGAAGCTTAATTATTCTCATTCAGATATGATTAACCGAAATCAAATTAGGCATAAATATAAATCATCACAATGTAAGCACTCCATGATGTATCAACATGTATGCATAGAATCATGTTGTATTTTTAAAGAGAAAAAGTACAAACCACATCAGAACATGCAATGCGTAATTATCTTCATATCTTTCATCCAATTATGAATGATAACATGCATGGTCTAGAAATTGAATGCTGTAATATATGGAAAACAAGGTTAACCTAAATGCATGAGCGCAATATCTTGGTTAGCAACACTTGCCACTATACTCAGAAGATTAGTCTCATAGCAATGCTTATAGAGATAAAAATCCAGTAAATGAAGGTATATATACATTAATAAGCACATCATAGATAGTGTTATATATCATCTCAGTGCATGTTAAATTTTATTTTATTTTTATCATGAAAACAATGGCGGAGTTAGAATTTTTTTTGAAGGAGAACGAAATTATGATGTAAATTTTTTCTTTAAAGTTATAATTATTTATATGACAAAAAAATAGAAATAATATTTACACTTAAAGGTTTTTGTAAATTTTGAAGAGGGACGAGCATTAGATATATGAGTGAGGATATTTTAACTACCAAAAATTCTCACTACTAACTTATTACCCATCACATCACCATTGGATCAAAGAGAAAGAATGTTAAAAAGCTTTTGAATAGAGAGAAAATATTAATCTAATGGTGATTAGATAGGTAGTAAGTTGGTAGTGAAAAAATTTGGTAGTAAAAATATACCTCCTCTAGATATATAACCAAAAAATTAGAAGAAAAAAACCTTATAAAAATTTATAGGGAGACCTTTAATGCTCGGCCGCTAGTCCCTCCCTATAGCTCCACCATTACATGAAGGCCAATACCTAGATTGATGTATTCTATGTACGAAGGACAATGTGATCAACATCCAACACACCAATTAATAGCTAAGATTTAATAGTAATATTTTGTTCTTGGCAAAAGCAACCTCTATAAAAGCATCAGTAAACAAGTTGGTTATGCTAGAGAACGAACTTGATGTATTCTCCAATAGCAAAACTACTGCTCTTCTCAATGAAGCATATCCACCAAGTGGAAAACATTGCCACGCCAGAAAGATTCTATAACGAGAGAATAACGCAACCTTTGGGTAATTTACAAATTAAAGAAATCTTCCACATACGAAAAGGATCTAGATGATGTTGCTTTCCCCCTCCTCTTTCAACATCTTTAACTTCCTTCCCTTTACGTACCTATTTTTTTACTCCTTTTGAAATCATAATCAATGATTATTTTTTGCTTTTACCCTATCCGTTTCAGTGTGTTCATAGGTAGAATTAACATAAAGAAAGTTGATAAACTTTTTTCATGATAGGACAAATCCCGTATCCTTCCACTTACGAGAGTAAGTGTGAGATTGTATGTAATTTTATTATTATATTTTTTGTAAAAATATTATTTCCTAAATTCGAACACATGATATTTCATAGCAAGCAATCTTATCACTTAAAAATAATAATTCAAGTAAAAAAATTATATAATTAAGCAATTCACATTCAGTTATTTTTCCCTTGTATATAAACACCTCTCTTAACTGCAAATAATTTATGAGAGTTATATTTTTCTTATGTTATATAAGAGAAATATATTTTCTATACAGACAAAAAAAAAATGGACTCCACCTTTATTTTCATTTATAATTTTGTTTCTATTAAATGAAATAATTATTTTTCAACAACTATAAGGTATTTGTGTTTTGCTACTTTTATTGCCAGTGTCACTGCAGCCTTATAGTCAATGGTGTGGCAATTTAGGACCACAGGAGGTCCAATCATGTATAACTACTTTTGATTTTTTGAACATTACACAGAAACTTTAGTTTTCTCATCCTAATTAAGTAAGAGTCAGTCAAATACTTGGTTACGGCTAACTTTTTTCCGTTGACTCATATTTCTGAAAAGACAAACAAAACTTCTCTTAGGAATCTACTTAGGACAAATCCCAGAGAAAGCTTGTTAAATAAAGGAATAATACACCCTTTAAAGTAGTTAGGTTGTTTAAGTGGAAAACAAAATTCAAATATAGCAATAATACAAGTACAAACTCCAGGAATCTCCAGAAGAATTTCCCTTGATTGCTAAGTATGCAACCAAAATAGTTCAAAACAAAAGCCAAATTTCCTGTTTTCTATCATACTGTCTATCATATAATTCACTGCAGAATTGCAAAATCAACCTATCAAAAGCAAACACCTTTCAACTTATTATATTGATGTGACTATATATATATATTGTTAAGGCCTTGTAAAATATTGGTTAACTTCATGTAGCTAAAGCACAACACAGGAAGTGGTCCAAACTCCAAACACTTTTTGCAGTTTGGATAAGGATTTGAATTCTTACCATTCACTTTTTTTTTTCTTTCTGCAATGGGGTCCCCATTCAATTTTGTTGATAACATTATTGGTCTTCCCCCGCCTTCCTCCTCAATGTCCTCGTCCCTTTTCTCTAATAGGTCTATGATAAAAAGCAGCTTTTTTTTTGTTCTTATTTCCCGAGGATAAACCTTTTGATGTTAATCCGAAAGGTTGATTGGGTATTTGACAAAGCTTAGGATTTCAATTTTCTTATAATCACATGCATGAGTTTGGTTGCATGCATGGTTATCAATGTTATTAAAATATCTCGGTTGAGGTACTAGATCATTGATCCTGCTAATGGATCACTAGTTAAATTATATAACCCGATAATTATATGAAATCACACATTATTATATACAATTATGTAATTTATATTAAAAAATTATAAACATACTCAAATATCTAAAATCAATGATGAAAATTTCAAATATTTTAATATAAAAATAATAAATTACACATTATTATACAATAAAGGATCAAACAAAAATATAATGATCGTGATACAAGGCTTCATGTTCAGAAACGACATCTCTAACTATAAATCAAATCAAAATTTCCTGCATAGTGCATAATTGAAATAATATTAGGGTTGTAGGTACATAACTTATTTAAGTCAATAAGCAAAAAATACTTAAATATGTCCATTATGATTTTTTTTGGAACCGGGTCGGGTCATCGATTTTCACAAAAATCGATCGGGTCGCATCGGTTCTGATGTATAGCCGGTCTGTTACTTCACCCGAACCGATTATATGACTGATTTACTGATTTCCGGGACGACCCGATTCATCATGACCAGTTATATGAGTGATTTACCGATTTTTGGGTCGATCCAGCCGGGTCGGTCCGATTTTATTAATTTGATTGTTATCCTTTTCTTTCTTTTATGCAATGTTAATAAAATCGGACCGACCCGGATGGATCGACTCGAAAACCAGTAAATCGGTCATATAACTGATTCGGGTGAAGCAACAGACCGACCATGTATCAAAATCAGTGCGGCCCGGCCAATTTTTGTGAAAATCGGTGATACGGCTCGGTCCCAAAAAAAAATCCAAAAAACTTTTTTCCAAAAAAAAATTATGATGAACATATTTGAGTATTTTTTGTTTATTGACTTACATATGTTATGTACCAACAACACTAATATTATCTCAATTATGCACTATGCAAGAAATTTTGATTTGATTTATAATTAGAGATGTCGTTTACTGAACATGAAGTACCGTATCACGATCATTGTGTTTTTGTTTGAGCCTTTATTGAATAATAATATGTGATTTATTATTTTTTAATATTAAAATATTTGAAATTTTTATCATTTTTTTAGATATTTAAGTATGTTTATAATTTTTTAATGTAAATTACAGAATTGCATATAAAAATCGGGTCATACGATTTAACCAGTAATCCACTGACTGAACCAATGACCCAGTATCTCAACCGGGTCAATGACGAGATCGATTTTAATAACATTTATTTTATGTACTCTTGCTAAGATATGGTTGAATGGTTCTAATTATAACTCTTAAAAAAAAAAACAAGTGTAAATTTGTGTATGAACTCACTTCTCAAGTGTAATATTTATGTTGTGCCACGATTGATTTTTATCTAGTATCTATATTATTTAAATAATAAAAAATAAGTATAATTTTTTTTAAAAAAAAGGGATTTCTCTGAAAGAACCTTTGGAAAAAAGGCAGGCTCTTAAAAGACATGAGTTTGTTTGATTGTGTTTTATTTTTTATTTTTTTTAAATTATTTTGCAGAATAGTTATGGACACATGTTTTTTGTATTTATTTTTTTAAATTTAAAAGTAAAAATACAAAACAAAAAAGCAATTCAAACACGTTGTTTAAATTTGATGCTAAAAATAAAAATAATTGCAATTTTTAAAATTTCTTTTACAAAATAGATCTTACAAAACATTTTTTTATTCTAAAAATTAAAAACAGTTTTTAGAAACTGTATTCAGGTCATGAATAGTGCTTCTGCATAGAAATAAAAGAAACACTTTTTTATTGCATCTCTATCTATTCAAGAAACTGCAATTGATGCGGTGTTGGTATATGATCCAATGAAATTAGCTTCCTATTTGGGTTAGGGTAGTGACATAAAGGACGTACTATAGCATTATTTTGTCGCAAACAAAAGAACTTGAATTGTCCAATTGGCAATTGCATTACATCAGATACCCTCTAGTTGTGATAAATTGTCCTCTATTTTCTCCTAGGCATGGATAGAAATAGATTATTGTCGAGTCTTGTCGGAACACACTAAGTTTTTATGTATTTTATAGTAACAAAGTTTTTATTTGATACTTTCTTTAAAACAATTTTATTATGAGATGAAATTATACAAAATTATTTTATATATGAATATTCTCGACTCGAATAAAATTATCTTACGGAGAATATGGTTTATAAAAAAAAAATATATCATTAATAATGAGTTAGTTCAAGTTATTTGATACAAAAAAAAAAAATATATTGTCTACAATTTTTTGGGATAAAAAGGAAAAAAAAAAAAGAGAGCCAATAAGTTACAACATTAATCCTCGTATGGATCTTTTTCAGGAGCATTAAATTGAGTGGAAACATTTATAGTTCCCATTATGTGCAGCAATTTGGTTAACTTTGTATGTGTATTGGACACATGGCCATCTAAAACAGCCAATGGTTTGCGAAAGGTTGGGCCAAATTATGAAGCCTGCAAGTAAAGCTTGAAATGATGGGAAATCAATTAATCTATTGCAGTTGAAAGTTGTAGTTGTGTGAAGGGGTGGTTGGTTGGGGACCAGTATATGTGGTTATATTCTTACTCCCTAATTTGTCTACTAGTGGAAATTGTTCTCTTTTGAGATGTAAACGTGTAGTCTACAAGCAGAAGAATATCTGAAAACCATGAAACTAGCATAGCTTTTGTCTTCTTTTCAAAATAAAAATTAAATACTCATTTTAATGGCAGACACACAATTATTAACTCATTTTCAATAAAAAATTACAATATATATATATGGATTTGTAGATATAATATCAAGTGATATAAGGTTTTATTTCAATTAAAAATTTATAACTTTATATTAAGGTTATGCATGACAATTTTCTTGAAATTAATTTTTTTTAATTTTTGTTATTAAGAATAGAAATGGATAGAATATGTTATCAAATATTCTTTTTTCACAAAAACTGTTTCAAGGCGCAAAAATAGAAAAAAAATATTTCTTTTCAGAAATAGTGTCAGGGAACAAAATGGTATCATGCATACTATAAGAGTAAACATAGTTATGATATTAAAGTTATTTTTTTTCTCTCTTCAGAAATTTAAGTCTATACTATGAGTGGTACATAGTTATAATCACTTATAATATTAAAACTGTTTTTTTTTCTTTCCTTAATATCTTTTCAAAGACTTGTCGGATGGCGTGAGAGAAAAAATATTTTAATATTATAACTATATATTATAAATAATAATAATTATAATTTTTTGACTGGACAAAACCTTGCACCAAGTCACACGATAAATTATTTTGCATATATATATATATATATATATATATATATATATATTAAGGGGACTAATACTATCACCCAAATTTATATAAATCTTTGTCTAAATCCTTATTCTTATTTACGAGAAAGGTAACGTATATCATAAATTCGTCCCTCTCAAGTGCAAACTTATTTTTTCTTCGAACTTTTATTTTTATTATTTTTAAATTGACTCACTCCTAATTATTTGTCCTTATTTAGTTATTTCTTTGGTCCCTCAAAACTTTTTGTCACCACCGTTTATATGTGCTCCATTAATTATTTTATATTAAATAAATTAATGAAATTATGTTATCGAAAATAATCATTACTCTTATTGATAGATTGCGTTTCATTTATCCAATAATCTATGACCAATTACAAGTTCTATGTTCAGCGTTGGCTTTTGAAACACCGATTTTATAATCGAATTTATTAGCTGATGAGCTGGTTTCTGGTTATTCCAGCCCAACTGGCTAATTTGGTTTTAAAAACTATACTAAGAGGCAGGATCTTTTAATACCGGTGTCAAATTTGAAGATTGATCCCTCATCTGAGAGCCGTTAGATCAAAAAAGATCAATGGTGTCACATGCTCACAAATCATAGTCGTTGATCTTTTTTGAACTAACGGCTCTCAGATGAGGTGTCAAACTTCAAATTTGACACTGGTGTCAAATGATCCTATCTCCTATACTAATTATTAAGGGTAAATGATTTCTCCCGTCAATAGAATTAAGTTATTTCCGGTTAGCTCAAAACTACGTCGTTTTGGGATAGAAATTAAGGTGTTTTGTAATTATAATATATTGCAGGTTATATTAGTCTTTATCATTATAATTTTTTAATCTTATAACCCCGAAACAATATCGTTTTGAGCTCACTAGAGATAACTTTATCTTCGATAACTGGAAAAATACTTTTTCCAATTATTAATTAAGAAATATTCCTTCCTGCAAGTGATTACTTTAACATTTGAATATTCTTTTTTTAATAAAGTATAACTCGCTTGTAATTATGTTTCTCTTGTTGGTATCAAATGATAATAGTTCAGTTGACGCTAAGAAATTAAACAAGTGAGGGTGAGAGCATTTGTTCGATCCTCCCTAATATCGTCTTTGGGAGAGTTTAAAGCCTTAATCTTGAGATTCATCCCGAATCGAACTAGTCGTGATGCGATGAACTAATTGAAATATCTCCAAAAATATTTCTCTTGTTCGTAAAGCGGCATTTGATTATTAGATCAACTAGTTTTAACAATTACTCAATATCAACTGAATTTATTAATCTTCACATGACCTTATATGTACTCCACACATTTTTATATGTGTACAGAAGATAATTTTATCTCCTACAATATAAGAAATATTAATCTCATAATATATATATATATATGTATATATATATATATATAGAGAGAGAGAGGTAGGATCATTTGACACTAGTGTCAAATTTTAAATTTGACACCTCATCTAAGAGCCATTAGATCAAAAAAGATCAATGGTGTCACATGTTTACAAATCCGAGCAATTGATCTTTTTTGATCTAATGACTCTCAGATAAGGTGTCAAATTTGAAATTTAACACTGGTATCAAAGGATCCTACCTTATATATATATATATTAAAGGTTGTAGGGAAATAATTTTTCATAGAAAAATGTACACATTTATAGTCTCTTACTGTCTTACATAATTGATAATAAAAATATGTAGAAACTAAATACTAAACAAGTAACTACCATTGCTGTTTTTTTTCCTTGTAATTTCTCTTTTTCTAATTCCCTACGACCAAGCTGAGCCTAGTAATCAAGCGTCACATATTTCGTGACGTAAGAGTGTAAGTGTAGCCTTACCCAAAAGTTTAAGCTTTTGGGTTGAATTAGTTCTTTGCATGATATCAAAAGGTTCGATTCTCATCGATTTCCACTTTCTCTTGTGAAATTTGCATGATGCATCATCTACCCTTCAAACCCAATAGTCTCTCGTGTGAAGGGACGTGTTAGAGAATAGTATAAACTATTAAGAAGCCCTCATCCACCAACTTAAGCTTTAAGATTAAATTGGTTATTTACAATTATAATGAAGAAGAGGATTATACCTAGATATTAAGCTTTCCTTGTATAGTGATGGCATAACCTGCTTATACTGTCCAGTATGATGACATTCAATCTCATTTGTAGGTTCAAGTGACTTATGCAACCTATCCTATTTGTAAAATGCCGGTTTATGGGCTATGTTTTTTGGGTCTAGATGGAACCATGTGCCATTGGCCGTTGAGGACACCTAGAAACTCTGTGTTGTTATGGTTATAATTGTATATTTACATAATGATGTTACGTTGGGATGAAGATATTTACTTAATCCTTAATCTTTATTATTAGGTTTCTTAAGTTATAAATAAGTTGGATCCTCTATCCCGTTGACTATGGTCCAGAACACTATGTATACGTTTGTGATTCTAAATTCTAATATGGACATCATGATGGAAGGTATGGTATTATTTGGACACAATCATTAATTTCTTTATGTTGTTGGCGCTTGAAATGACTCAATGTTGTAAATTTCACAAAGAACCTGCTGGTTGCATTGATGAGTTCCAAAATCTCCTTAATTATGTGTTTTCGTGTTTTTGAGATCTTTCTTATTTCTTTGCATGTCGAGTGATGTCAAATTTAATTATATGGTTATTTTTCATCATATTTCTTCTCCGTTTCTGCATTTTTTTGTTTTATTTTCTATTACTTTGTTTTGCGGCAAAGGAGCTATATATGTTGCTGCAACTATGGTATTCAGACTGTTTTCCTTATTATTATTATTTTTAAGCTTTAAGATTTTGATTTAGTTACATTTGTGAGACTATTGTTTGAGATTTTTATTATGGAAAAATATTTATTATTTTAAAGGATATAATTTTGAGTCATTTTAAATTAAATGACGTCGTTTTGGTACATAATTGATGTTTTTTACATTTTATCATCTCCGTAACGAAAATACGACATTTCATATAAAATGACACAAAATTATGTCATTTAAAATGATAAATATTTTTTCCTTTTTATTATTCATTTATATATCTTTGTTTGAGTCCGATATATATTTTTTTATCATAAATGATGTCTTGTTTGAGCACTTCGATTTGTTTTTAAGCTAATGGGTCCTTTGTCAGAGATTATCAATGACATAAGCTTTAATTAATTTAAAGATATAAACTAACCCAATATAAGCTGCAAAGTACTAATTACTTTACCATTAAATTAATTCCTAAAAATGACTAATTTAATAATACGTAACACATTAATTAGTATTATTTTTTAAAATTAAAGTAATAGCGTTATATATATATATATATATATATATATATATATATATATAAAGTCAGGATACACATGTAGATTCTGATTTTTTTTTTTAAAAAAAAAAAACAGTAGGACTCACTTTGTTGTCTCAACTGCAAATAACAGTTCTATGGAGCCGCAGCAAAAAAAGCTACCTATATATATATATACTAGTTGATTACCCGTGCAATGCACGGAGAAAAAAAAATCGGTTTGTTTGTCCCGTAAACGAATTAATAAGAAAATCGGTTTGTTCGCATGACATAAACGTGTAACTTTTAAGGTAGGAACAAAAAAAAAGAATATAATAATTCAAACACAGTAAATTCCATGGTTGACAGCAAAATCTCCATTAAAAAAATATAAATGTCATGTTGACAGTAATATAATAAGAAATATGCCCAACCGATACTCACAACATTTGTAAAATATCGTCTGTCATGCACTATTGGTATTTGCTGTTGTTTGAAATGAATCATAAACAATATATAAACAATATTTGGAAAATAAAAAATTATTGAAGGGAATTATATAGTTTAGGCAGATGAATAATTCAGAATTACAATGAAAAACTTTTAACTCTGAAAAATGACAAAGGAAAAATATACTGATTGTGCCTCAAATACTGAATCTGCATAACAATAAAAAATTAGCAGAATGAGATAGATTCTCTACAAGAGAGAACAAACACACAACCAATAAACGTGTGTTCTGTACACTGATATAAACTCATACACGTTGAAGAAAAAAATTTAATAACATTTGCATACGAAGAATTATATCATATTATTTTTTTAGGGTTTAAACTACAAATACTTTTCTACAATCTAACAGTGAACGTAATGTTACCGTTAGTAATATTACGGAGCTATGCCTTGTCTGCAATTAAAATTTCGAATTTCAGATGAGATGACCAATTCCAACATAAAAAGCAATTAAAACAGCTGATTTTTTTTTTTGGATACCAATGTGATGGACAGTGGGACATTCAATGCCTTGTCTGCAACTATTATTCGATTTAAAAATTAAAATTCAATTTTTAAAAGTGTTTTTTTTTCAATTTACCCAATAAAGAAAGTTTGTATATAACCAAATTGTAGAATTAACCAGGGAGTGACACTTGGCAAAACTTTCCAGCAGTGAACTCTCCTTTATATATATATATATAGATAGATTTTTAAAAGAGTTTTTTTTTTCTAATTTACCGAATAAAGAAAGTTTGTATATAACCAAATTGTAGAATTAACCAGGGAGTGACACTTGGCAAAATTTTCCAGCAGTGAACTCTCTCTTTTTTCTTTTTTTTTTAGTGAACTCTCCTTTATATATATATAGATTGGTTACAATAGCGCTTATATATTTAAATGACGAAAATAGGACTTTTCTCTGTTTTTCATAATAAATAATCAAATTCAAATTACAGATGATATAAATCAAGTATAAAATATTAGTTTATTATTTTTAGATTCACTCAATTGCAGCCTAATGTACAACTACATGAATCGCATTAAAAAGCATGATGTTAAACAATAAGCAAATTTCCTTTATGTCAAGTTAAATCTTAAACCTCCATCATTTTTTGGGGGAAAAATAATGCAAATTCTCATCCGTCCTTTTACGAGTTCATTGTAGGGTTTTAGGACCCACCAGTGATGCCTATCTTTAGTGACTACCTTAAAATATTGCCTCAAATGCTATAAACTTTATCACTTTAACATTGTGGAACTGGCAAAAAAAAATGCTTTCTTAGGTGGTAGGAAATAGGATTGGAACATTGAACATGGCTCAAATATCTTAGCCCACTTTGACAAAGACAACATGGTCCTATGCATCTAGCTTTGGAACCCTAATAACCAGCTATTAACCACACATTAATGGACCTAACCCAGATGCAAAGAATTCCAATGGGTATCAAAAAAGAATCTATGGTGCCCTTGCACTTTTAGTTTTACAAAAGAGGTTGGTCTATGTTCTTATAAGAATAAGGCACCTTCACGTGAGTGTTGAGCAATGGGATTGATTCTATGATACAAAAGTTAAAGCTTTGCATACGGTACACTTGGATAGCATCTCCGAATAAGGATGGGAAAATTAAACAGAAATAATTAGGAAGAATTTTTTTAACAATATGATGCACTGATTTATGTAAAGAATCGTTATAATTTAAAAACTTAATTTGTTAAGTGAAAGTTATATTAATAATTTTATATTTTTTAATATACCCCTTAACAAAAATACTTTAGGTTTGAAGAATAAATAATACACATACTCTTATTTGCGTATGCTAAGACACTCTTTAATATGATATCATATAAAGAATTATTTTAACTTAAAAATTTAAGCAATTGAGTGATTTCTCTAATAATTTACCATAAAATTATTTTAATTTGTAGCCTATGTGATAAGATCTACCGGAATAAGATCTAAGCAAGTAGTGACTTTGTCATATCCAAAACATGGTTTTTAAAATTAAGAGATACAATTAGGTAGGATATTAAAGTGATTGCGCATTTCATATATTCATAGCAAATTTGTCATGTTGTATCCACTTGTTCCAATAGCATGGGTTTGGACCCCCAGAGTGACTGAATAGAAAGCTCATTTAATTTTAGCAAAATGGGTGGGGAGAATAAAACAAACACTTTTGGAGCATTGGTCGGCGGATTCTAGAGATTTAGTAAATTAATGAATTTAAAAATTGATCAAGATTAATTAAAACTCGGATTATGAGTACGTGGTCCAGTGAAATTCCACACGCAAACGTAACATTTCATGAGAGGGATAGTGCCCTTTTGGAACAAATTAAATTATAGAAAGAGCCTCTCAAAATATCATTGAAGTGCTTTTCCCTTTTTTTCTTTTGATATGGTAAAAAGGGAGTACTATTTATAGAAGAACATCCTATAATATGTGGGCTGAGCATATTACCATAACGGGTTAAGGAATCAACAACTTGAGAAGAAAAAAGTTTCATAACGTTCCAACTCACTA
Source organism: Gastrolobium bilobum (assembly GCF_033153095.1). Classification (NCBI taxonomy): domain Eukaryota; kingdom Viridiplantae; phylum Streptophyta; class Magnoliopsida; order Fabales; family Fabaceae; genus Gastrolobium; species Gastrolobium bilobum. The sequence continues at coordinate 47,747 of NW_026900059.1, forward strand.
CTACATCAACAGCCACCATTTTTTTCTTCTTTTTCATGAAATGAGTATTTTTCATAATATTGAATTTAGATAATTTTAAAAATTTAAGTGTGGGTATAAAATATCATATTAATTAGGAATTAATTAATTTTTTTATAAATTTTTATTTTTTATGGTTTATATTATTTTCTAACATACCCTCTCATGTAAAAGTCATTTGGGCTTGAAGCGTGGATATTGCACAGGTCCAATTTTTTTGTTTACCTTGTGCTTATTTAATTCCACTAGAAAGTGATGAGGATTGAACTCGTGACTTTGTGGTCACTGAAGCTTTAAAATCATATAAAAAACAAATTTAACCCAAAAATTTAAGTTGTTAGGTAAAGAACTTTTTCAACAAAAATAAGATAATAAAGTATTCCCCATGAAAAAAAAGGAGTATATTCTAGAATTTCTTAACTAAACTTTTTTAAGTTGATATGTGTTAAAAGGCTACCCTAACCTAATAAAAAACCCTTTCTCTTAACAATGGAAAGCAACGACGCGAAAGTGCTGGAGCGCGAAGAAGAGGATCTTTTGGAGAGGAGTGTCAAGAAACCCAAAGAAAACTTGGTTGATGGCTCTCCTATGGATGAAGAGATGAACGATAATGGAGAAAATGTTATGGGTACCAAAGACGCTGAAGGTCCAGGTACTTCCGTTACAAAGAAAGAAATTGTCCCAGGCAGGAGGATGGTCTCGTACAAAGACATAGTCCTACAACTAAACGACGAGGAGGACGGTGTGGGAAGTGATGAGGAGAACTAGATGGACATCCAAAGAAGGAAGGAAGATGAAGATGCTCTTACGGAGGAAGAATTTGCAGGTCCCCAAGTAGACCCGCTATGCCCAGTGCATCACTTCTCTATGAAGCAACACAGAGAAAACTGTAAAAATTGGAGGAGTGCCTTTATTATTAAACTGCTAGGGAAGATGATAAGCAATAGATTTCTGATGACTAGACTTCTAAAGCTCTGGTGCCTAGAATAAAAAATTGAGATTATAGACCTTGATAATGAGTATATACTCATCAACTTCCACGAAGATAAAGACTACTACCATGTCTTGCATGAGAGCCCATGGATGGTGGTAGATTATTATGTGATAGTCTAGAGGTAGAGACTGATGTTTGACCCTTATGATGACCAAGTTAAGTGGCTGGCGGAATGGCTTAGAATCCTAGGTCTCCCACTTGAGTTTTATTCCTCTCAACACCTTTGGAGCATTGGTAATTTGTTTGGGAAAACCTTGAAGGTAGACAAGAACTCTCTAAGGAAACCAAATGGGGGAGAAGGTGAATATACGGATAAAGCGAAATATGCTAGAATATGCATTGAAGTGGATATAGGGAAAAGCTTCATCTCCAAATTCTAACTTTGAGGGAAAATTTTACCAGTGGCATATGAAGGGCTCCATTTAATGTGCTTTTGTTATGGGAGGTATAGCCATAGACAAGATACATGTTTTGGAGGGTGGACATTGCTAGCCCAAAAGGTGCCCCTCTAGGGGGCATGGAGGTTCAAGCTGTTTCGAGTAAAAAATCATATGGTATCGAGGAAGAGAGCGGTGAGGCTTTCGGGTCATGGATGGTGGTGCAACGACAGGCTAGGGGTCGCAAACTCTAGGCAATACCGCAACCATTGTCGGAGGTGGGAACTGGTGTTCTAGTTAACAATAAGGAGAAAGAGGTTATCAATGTTATGAACAAATGGGGTGGCTCGGTTTTCAACATGACTGTCAACTGCTCTGGACCGCAAAAAAATGATGTGGTAGGGTAGGCTTCTGGAGTAGGTAAAAGAGTAGTTCATAAGTCAATCTTTAAGCCCAAGATAAAAAAGAGTCTAAGGGTAAAAAAAAACTTCAAATTCAGGGATACTCTCTAAAAGAACTGAGACATCATCTCGGAAGAAAACCATTGTGTTAGACGTTTTCACTTCACGCTTAAGTCATTCCAAAGCAGGTTAATGTCCACATAGGGGGAAAGATTAAAGCTGCTCTGGACCCTGTCATTATGATAAAGGCTGAGAGGAACAAAGACAACATGGCGTCACCTATAAACTTAGAAACTAGTTGAGTTGCGGACAAGGAAGCTGATATGCCTCTAGCATATGATGTTTTAAAGGCTAAAATGAGCAAGAATTCAATCTAAATTGAGTTAAAAAGGATTATAATTATGATAAAGATGATAGAAATATTTTACCCTGGATCATGTATATGATTATAAAATACTTAAACAATATGAAATCAAAGTTGGGATTGTGTGTACCTTATTGGATCGTCACAAAGTCGAAAGATTGAAAGGACTACATGCCAGATCTTCCTCTCTATCACCTATTTCGATAAAGGCAGCCTCAGCGATGGGAGCATGATGGCTTATGGAGCTTAACTCCAATATTTATAGGCTAGAGAGGGGACCTAGCTAATAACCTAGAAAAGAGTCTGTGTCCACTGGGTCCACCCATCATGGAAAACCAGGATCGCACTAAAGCCTACACTGCTGCCCAACTAGGCCCAATAACAACAGATGCCAGAAGCCCAATTCAATGTGATCACAATGAGCTAGTTACAATAATAATATTGAAATATCCATTAACTCGATTAATTTTAAATACAAAACTAATTAATTAATATTGCCCATAAAATAAATTTCTAACATTCTCCCACTTGGGCTATATTAATTAATTTAATATTATTTTGAAAATCATTTTATTTCGAAAACGACTCTATCGGGTTAATAACTAAAAAATAATTTTACGTGGCCACAATTTTGAAAAACAATATTCCAATTTCAGCATCTCAACACAATTCAATCCAACATAATCTCCTCATAGGAATATGGCGATCAATATACCGAAAATATCATAGCATATGACCTTCCATACTCACATACAATGAGTATTATATCTTCATGAATCAAGGCCTAATAGTGTAGTAAGAATTAGTGCCAAAATGTGATCAACAATGTGACACACTAATTCTTATCGGTCCTCAATGTAATTTCTCAACAACATGAAATTACATTAGTGCAATTTCCAAGCAACATGAAATTACACTCTGTAATGCAACTTCTGAACAACATGAAATTGCATTACCACAATTTCTAAACAACATGAAATTGCACTTCTTTATACGATTTCTCAACAATATAAAATCGCATCACTGCAATTTCTAAACAACATGAAATTGTTTTGCTTAAATAAGCCAGTATGTCACAGTACAACATGAGATCTCAAAATTTGTGACATCCAATCACCTTTAAGCTCACAACATGCTTAAAGATATTATTCCATACATATATTTCTTAGTCGACAGGAGAAATAATAATAATGATGATCATCATCAATTACGTAAATTCAAACAAATATCACAAAATAATTATCAGTTTGCATAGAAAAGAAACAAACTGAATATGACTCCCACTAACCAAAGGAATCAAAAAAATCTAAAATATTCAAAAGCAAGCATTGAGTATTACTCCCACTAATTAAGGGAATCAAAAGATTCTAAAGAACTCGTGTTCTATATACAAAAGAAGCTACTCTAAGGTCTTTCTTTTCAAAACTTTTAGATAAAAGGCTATTGTCTTATTCAATAAATCAACATATTACTAGCAAATAAAATGTCATCTACATAAAGTACTAAGAAAATATATTTACTCCCACTTACTTTCATGTAGATGAATCAATTAATGAGCATACACTGGCTTCAGATAGATCACCTAGACCAATGCACCTCCAATAATTTTATTACAGTTAAGCTTCCAATTAAAACACACAATAACCCCTTTGGGCAGGAAATTGCATGAAATAACTAGAAGCACTCCTCAATAATTTTTTTGTATGTAAATAGTTCAAGCGGAAGCATACAATCCAATAAACAAAATATTACAGCATGCAACACAGGTTGAGAGTACAAAATTATACAATAATATCAAATGAGAGCTAATTTTTCAATACATTTTGCACCAAAATATACCCAAAAATAAAATAAAATTCATAATTGATAGAATTTAACACAAGTTAATCTTTATCACCATTATACACATAATGTAATAAATTAATCATGAGCAATAACAAAAATAATTAAATATCATAGACTCCCCTTTGGGCAGAGTATATAATATATAATTATTTTTCATCACATGAAGATTTAACAACGGAGAAAATTATATACAATTGTCTAAAATTTATCCCCTTTGGGCAGATAAATTTTATAAATTATATATCTCCTTAATTCGAACATAAATGCATCATATGTAATTTTCAAGAAATTTATCCCCTTTGGACAGATAAATAATTTTCAATTAGATATTCCCATCAATAATATTTATCTTCATGTAATTTATTATTATATATTAAAAATCCCCTTTGGGCAGATAATTAACATATAATAATTATTAAACAACAATAATATCTCGTGAACCAAATATGCTCAAACAACATGAAACACTTTTCCAATATGTGTTTCTAAAAATTATTGCATTTGATAATCCAAAAAAAAATTCTCATTCAATATCAAACACAACTTTAAAATTGTGCACCGAGAGCAACTTAAGTAATAATACCACATGTATATTAACATTGAATGTATCGCGTAATATTATAATATTAGAAATATTTGATAGGAATAGATTAAAACTCTATCGTTTTCCTATCGTTACAATGTATTCAAATTCTAAGACAATTTTTGACATTACTTAAGTGATAGACGAACATGTGAACAACTGCAAATATGAAACATACATTCTTATAGATCTGTGCACAAATCAAGGCCACAAAGAAGATGAACTTAGCCCCCAAAATTAAGGTTTGATTCTAAATATAAAGTATGATGATATAGTATACCCATAACTTACACTCATAACATCAACATCAATTACATCTTTATCTCAAATTAATTAGATCGGTGGTAGATGAACTCAAAAAAAATCTTTTCCCATAAAAAATAAAAAATATCGTAACAATACTGAAGGCCAGCACAAAAATATCTTTTTAGATATATCAAAATCGTAACAATATTGGAGGCCTATGTAATATAAAGAATCTAAACAACAACAAAATTTAAATAGTAAAAGATGAAAACTGCAACCATATTTTGAATATCTTTCAATAACAATATTGAAATTTTCAACTAGGAATCTAGGATTTTCAACCGCCTTTTGTAATTTTTTAATGACAATGTAGTTATTTTCTAAATTTTCATTCTTGCCATTTTATATAAACATCGAATGTTGACTCAGCAACACGAAAACATCAATCAAAAGAAGTTTCGATTTTAAAATATCAAATTCAGCACAAAAGTGAAAGTTTTCAAATGGTGATAAAGACCCATTTAATGCACTCAAAAAATGAAAACCGAAATTTAAAAAAATCATTTGTGCGCTACATAACGAAAATAAAATAGCATACACTAATGATTGTACTGTACACATGAAAAAGTCTAACATGATTCAATTATAAGGTGTTACATAGTGCTGCATGGCATGACTAAAATTCGTTACACATTGTAATAAATAAATAAAAATGTCATGCTCCAAAATGTAAAAAAAAAAAAAACCAAAAAAGGCATCGTATTTCAACAAAATCCAACATCTTCAAATAAAATGCAAATAAAATATTGCATTAAAAAAAAATACAAGTGCAAAATTAATTCAACCATGTATTTTATTTGAAGATGAACGTAAATTGCAGTTTTTGTATTTCAAAAAATTTTAGATATGAGACGATTAAAACAAAATTGTGGTAACGGTCAAGAAAAAAAAATATTGTAACAAATCGTAACAAATTCCCGTGAAACAACCTCAACAATTCAACAAGTTAATATCATGGGTTTCACATCATCTACTAAATCGGAACAGTAAAACCACTAAACAAAATGCTAATGGTTATGTTCCACGGAATATTACTTCAAGTAACTGATATCATGCAACAAATATCACGAAAAAATATCTAACAGTTGTGGCCATGACACAACATTTAATATAAGACAAATACCAATAGAAACAAATAACATTAATACTATTGGAACATAAATTCAAAATTAATCAATTTACACTAACTAACATTTTAATTATCAAAATACTGAAATTGCCAATAGCTAACATAGCTAATAGTGACTCTAAAAACACGCCAACAGTAACCAAACGTGAATCACTAAAACTACGGAACGGTAATATGAAAAACCACAATTTAAACGGAAATGTCGAAACAATATTCACAAATATCAGTAACATGGATTAATTCCAAATGTGAAACAAAACATGTTTCACGCTTCACGGAAATAAAGTAACAGAACAATAATAAGACAAATGACGAAATCACCAACGAAATCAACAGTAACTTAAAAATCGAAAAAACAATTACGGAGAAAAACCAAAAAATTCACGCACAGTTTTTTAAAGATGCCTAGTAACACCAAAAGTGAAATTCAAAGTCCAATTCACATATCAATATGTGAAAAAAATTCAAACTATAAACAGTGTCCCATTCAAATAATATATGCAGTTTATGCACATTGGTATACGCCAAAACCAAAGATGAATGTTTTCAGGGGAAAAAAAAACCGATCGATATTATATATTTCGTAACTTATTCAACGTGAGCAAATCTCAAACTCAAAAAGAATATATAGGCCACTGAGAGAATATATATATGAGTCACAGGCCGAATCATATAATATACCAATTAAAGGAATATTATATATATATATATATATATATATATATATATATATATACATATTATCACAAAGGGTATATCCAAAAAATATATATATATATATATATATATATTATCACAAACAGTATATCCCTAAAACAAAACAAACAACCATATATATTTTATTGTTACATATTCTTAAAAATCGGAATTGATAATTAGATGAGGATGCACAAATCAAAATAGGCTAAAATGATGATTGTTACATCTCCTTATAAATCGGAATTGATATATACAGTTTGTTATATAAATAGCCTATTTTTATTATATTCTATTTATTATTAGTTTACTCCATTAAAAATCGGAATTGTTATATATACGGTTTGTTATATACAAAGGATAAGATCATATCTTCTTGAAACAAACATCTAATCGTGGGACCAAAAAATTCGGAATTGATAAAAAAAAAAACGGAACAACAATAGCAGACGATTCTAGTAACTTGTATCAAAGAATTTGCCTAAAGACAAAGTCAAATGTGAATTTACAGTAACTATTCAGTATTCACGTTTCACGAAGCAAATTTTGAGGAAAAAGTGCATACACTAGCTTGGATATATAGTCTCATACCAATATGCAAAAAGGATGATGATAAATATCTTTTAAGAAGGCATATAATACTGTACATGAAAATTGGCATAACACTAGTACACTAATCACCGAAAGAAGTCCTAATACCAAAATACACGAAAAACGATGATAAAGAAAAAAGCATATAACATTGTACAACTGTACATGGAAATTGAATTGCATACAACGATTTATGCACCCAATGTCTAGAACTTAAACAATTATTATTGAAAATCGGTTAGTTATAATTAGTATGTAAAATATATCTGGCTTGGTTTATTTCAAGTCCATAGAGAGAAAACAAAACGTAACATAAAAATTTAAAGATACAACAAATAGAATGCATTCAACCAGGTGTTTTCATATATATTGAATATCCAAAGAAAAACGAAAGGTACTAAATAATTTTTAATGTACAGTATATCAAACAGTGTATATATCACATAGGACAAAACATAAAAAATAAATAATCCAACGACAAAATCCAAACTTACATAAAAATATAGCAACCTTTTCAATTAAATTTTTTTTTTTTTATTTCTGAAAATCAACATCGATCCAAACATAGATTAAACTCGGGTGAAATTGTCCAATCAATTTGAAAAGTTTTAGAACTTTTGAGCAATGAACTCTCAAATACGAATTCTCCTTCAATGCTCCATAAAAATATGCATATTATACATCTATGGAAAGATATTGACATGTTGAATAAAAACCTTAAAGGTTCTTGATTCAATAAAAAAAAATTCATGAATTAATCCATAGAGATTCGACCTTTATATATATAAAAAACAAAACCCCAATTTATTTGATTCAACAATATAGATTCTACAATCATACACAGAGGCTCTGATACCAAATGATAGAAATATTTTACCCTTGATCATGTATATGATTATAAAATACTTAAACAATATGAAATCAAAGTTGGGATTGTGTGTACCTTATTGGATCGTCACAAAGTCGAAAGATTGAAAGGACTACATGCCAGATCTTCCTCTCTATCACCTATTTCGATAAAGGCAGCCTCAGCGATGGGAGCATGATGGCTTATGGAGCTTAACTCCAATATTTATAGGCTAGAGAGGGGACCTAGCTAATAACCTAGAAAAGAGTCTGTGTCCACTGGGTCCACCCATCATGGAAAACCAGGATCGCACTAAAGCCTACACTGCTGCCCAACTAGGCCCAATAACAACAGATGCCAGAAGCCCAATTCAATGTGATCACAATGAGCTAGTTACAATAATAATATTGAAATATCCATTAACTCGATTAATTTTAAATACAAAACTAATTAATTAATATTGCCCATAAAATAAATTTCTAACAAAAGATTGTTAATCCACTCTCAAGTTTGTTTTCATTAAAAATCCTTTATTTTGTAGGGAAATTTTCACATAAAAAAGAGAAAATTACAATTGCAGAATAAAGGAAGTTGTTGTTCAGTTGCATCATTAGCGTCAAGTTGGCGTTAACAGGTGTTTCACCACGCTTCTAACGTGAGACTAGAGCTAGAAGCGCCAAAATGCGATGAACTCACTATTTGACCGTGTCAGTAGCGCGATATCAGCAACATAAACACTAGCAAGCTGAAATCCATCGTGCTAGAAGCGCTAGGACCATGTTCCTCACTGTTTAGCAAAGCCAGTAGCGCGGCCAAAAGCACATGACTTAGTTTATTGAAGATCAAATCACATCTGAAAGAGGATCTCCGGTGAAGATTTTGAGCCAAGTATAAAAGACAAATGAAGCCCATTATTGAGACATTCAGCAAATGTGAAACAAAGAGCTGAAGGAGAGAGGAGAGCTGGAGAATTGGAGAATTTTAGAGAGAGAATACTTGAAGGAGATTGATCAATATTGAATTCTTTTCTTTTTCTTCTTCACAACTTTTTATATTTTCTTTCTTTCTTTGTTTTGTTTAAGCCAGCTATATCTGGCTAAGTTTCTTTTTTAGTTAGGGTTATGGATCCAACGTGAATCCTTATTTGATTTAATTTCTTTTCAATAACAATCTGTCTCAAATTGTTTGTGTTTACCTTGGTTTGTATGTTCAAATTCTTGTATGATCTGGCCAATTATATAAGAACAAAGAGGGTTAGGGTTCGTGTTGTGCAATTTGTGATCAATTAAATCAACCACACAAATATGCAAGTGCACGTGTCACAAGTAATAAAGGAATGTGTGAGTCCAAGTATCGTTTCCACGGAGATAAGTTATAAAGTGTGAGCTATTTAAGTAAAGAAATTAGGAAAAATGATTGATTTTGATGATTGGATTTATAAAATAAAAGATAATTTAAAACTAAGAAAAAAGTAAACTAAATTTAAAGGTATTAAGATGATGGATGCGATATAGGTCACGTTCAATTTCCCTGATACAACAATACTGAAACGATGTTATAACGATGATATATCAATGCTTAATTAGTAACCGAACACTAAAGTATGCTGGGACTTTTGGCCAACTTAACATATATACCCAATAACTAATTCCCACATCTCTATGGCCAAACTAATTACTAAATTGTTAAAGTTCAAGTTCAAAGGTTATGTGGTGTGAATGATCTCTTTACCCACAACTTAATCAAGTTAACTTTCTTAACCTAATTAATCTACACAATTCAACAAAGGTCTGGATTCGGAAACCTCTCGGCCCCAACCTCCTCAATATCACATATGTATCTCTCGATATGCATACATGAATAAGAATAAACAAAATCGTTGAAAAACTAATTAAACATTAATAAAAACAAAGTTTAGGCATACATCTCAGTGTTACAGCATAGGTACTTTATCACCCAACCTAAGGAGCAAATTAGCTCATAATGAAATTAAAGAAAACAGAGAAAAGGAAGAAAGAACTCATTGAGAAACAAAAAACAAGATGAAAGGAATGCTGTTGTAAAACTTTGTCATAGTCTTGCTCTAGCAGCTCTTCCTCCTCCAAGAATCTCACGTTCTCTCTCTAAAACTTAGTGTGGTGTTACCTTTCTTACCTCTCTCTACTTCTCGACCTCTCCCCTGACTTGCTTCCCAACTTGTGGAATCCGTGGGGGACTCCTCTTTAAATAGGAAAGGTGGTTGGATGAGTGGGCCTTACTTTGGGAGTGAAAATCCATGAATTATGTTGTTGCAGCCTTATCTTATCCCTATTTTCTTGGGCTGTTGGCACTTGATTGGATAAGATCTTGATCTTCTTGATTTTCTTGTGCCAATATTGTTGTTGACTAGATAAGAGGTTGTTAACCTTGATCTTTGGAATTTTGAGATAAGAGTGAATCTTCAAGAACGTCCTTTATCCCTACTTGCTGGTGCTTTATCCATTTGTTGGGGAATAACTAACTTTTGAATTTTGAAATTTCAGTTATTCCTCTGTCCTCGCTGTCATGTTGATATCATTACTTCGTCAGCTTCTCTGCTACAGCATTCTGGCGTCAATTTTTCCTGCAAAAACAAACACTCAACAAATCATCTTTTCTTATATAAAATCAAGGAATATTGTCTTATTTTGCATACTTTGTCATCACCAAGCACTTAATCATGAATATGCAACATTTAGCTCAATTATTATGCAAACAAGACAACTTATATGGATTTATGCAGCAAATTCATCATAAAAATACCACATTAACTCTCATTTGGGAGAGTTAACAGTTTGCAATAGACATATTGGGATCTTAATTTAGACATGGGTATAACACAAATTCTTGAATGATCTAGACATAAGCTTGTATGAATTGCAAATTTATGTAATTCATCGCACTTAAGGATTAATCTAAAGGGGGTTACTAAGACATTATAATTTCAATTAGGTTAAAGGGTTAAAGGCACTAAGAAATTAGGATTTAACTAACTAAATATTTAAATGGTGAATTATTTTAAACAATTGGGAAAAAGAGATATTAAATTGAGTTAAAACACTTAAGGGGGATCTGAGGTGAAATAAACCTTAACTACGTTTTCCATTCTTGATTTTAAATCCATCTTTAATTATTAGAATTCTTTTCTTGCATTTAATTGTTATTTGTCATTTGTTCTTTTAATTGTTTTCTTTAAAATTGGATTTCTATTATTCTTCTCAAACCAAATTTGATTTGTCTAACTTAAGTAAAAATAGTGAAATAGTGCTTGAAACACTAATCCTCGTGGGAACGATACTCTACTCACTTCTTTATTACTTGTACGACTGTTATACTTGCCGTGATCGCAACAAAAGATATTCGGAGGAAGGAGCTTAAGATGCTATAGGTTATGAGGACTATGTCTAGCGAGGAAAATGAGTTGTGTCCTCCATAATAAGGCCCATAGGTGGCACGCTACCCCCAAGGAAGTTTCATCCTTAGCCAAGAAAGAGAAGGGACGCAGGAGACCCGAAACCATCCTCAAAGGGAGACACTATATTAGAAAAAACACCTGATTCTAGTTTAAGAGCTGACTCTTCGGCGGCTTTGCAAAGTTTGTACCTATGTGAGGATGAAGACAAAAGGAAGGGCAGAGACCTTCATATCTGCCAAACCTTAATCGGTGATCAATGAACATATTGATTTGGAGCTGCAGGGGCACAGCCAAAAAGCGTCTCAAAGGTATTATTTTGTCATTTATGCGGAAGCATAAGGTTAAACTGGTGATTCTCCTTGAGACTAGAGTGAGTGGGACTAAGGCGTCCAATATTATCAAGAATATGGGCTTCTCTAATTTATTAATAGAGGAAGTGAGGGGCTTTACTAGGGGAATTTGGGCCTTATAGAACCAGGCCTCCTTTTCTGTGGCCTTCTTGGAACAAAGCCACCAATGTATCTATATGTAAATTTCTTGGCCTGATAAAGACCCATTTATCCTGTCTACAATGTATGCCAGCCCAAATTTTGAACAGAGGGAATCTTTCTGGGGGGAGCTTCGTCTCTTTCATTCCCAGCACCAAGAGTCGTGGCTACTCACTGGAGACTTTAATGAGATTATGGGTGCAAACTAAAAACGTGGAGGAGCCCTTATCAATTTGAATAAATACTCAGCCTTTGCCTTAGTTTTGGATGACTGCAATCTCCTGAATTTGGGAGATGCGGGGGTCCCGCTTTCACCTGGAAGGGACCCAAATTCTCTCACCTGGACTGAGTTTTCAAAAGATTGGATAAAGCGGTGGTGGTTAATGCTTAGAGAATTAGGGTCGAGAGGGATGGTGTGAAAATCCTTCCTAGAGTTTTCTCTGATCATAACCCCCTCCTCATCAACCTATTTGATGAGTCTGACAAGTGGGAGGAACACCCTTTTCGCTTATTTCCTCCTTGGCTTGATCACCCCAACTTCAAGCAGTTCTTATCCGACAATTGGAGGAATGATATGGATTCTCTTTGTAACTTTAGTCTTTTGGTTCCAATTCTACGTGACTAGAATACTAAGATCTTTGGGAACATTATCCAAAGGAAAACTCCATCCTCCGCAGGCTAGCCGAAATTCAACGCAGTTTGGAGAACAATTCCTACCACTATCTAAAAGGTCTAGAGGTTGAGCTTCAGAATAATCTCGAGGATATTCTTGCGCTTAAAGAGCAACTGTGGTATCAAAAATCCAGAATAGCTTGGATTCATGATAGAGATAGGAATATCACATTTTATTACACTACCGCAGTTACTAGGAGGAGAAAGAACAAGATTGAGGATCTTAAGAACGAGGTGGGTACCTGGATTTGGAATGATTCAACTCTAAAATAGATGGCTTCCAATTTTTTTACAAGAATCTCTTTTATGTAGATTCAGTGCAGTGTCTATGGAGGTTTACGATTGTGAACTGGCCCTTGTTAGAAGCTTATAAGATCTGAAACTTGAGCAGACCCTTAACTAAAAAAGAGGTCAAATTGGCATTTCTCCACAAAGTTGCTTGGAAAATGCTGGAGGTGGTTTAGGAATATTAACCTGCAAGCTCATAATGAAGCTTTTCTCCACAAAGTTACCTAGAAAATGCTGAATAACAAAGATGAACTTTGGGTCAAAGTTTTGTTTGGAAAGTATGGCCGCAAATCTGATTGGAGAAGTCAAGTCACTCTTAAGAGCTATATGTAACAGCCCCAAACCCTGTAGCATGATATTGTCTGCTTTACCCCGCGCACAAGCACCGTCGAGCTCACGGTTTTGTTTCTTGGGACACCCCACAAAAGGCCTCACACTAGAAGAGGTATCCACACCCTTATAAGGCATGCTTCGTTCCCCTCTCTAACCGATGTGGGACATTACATCATTGAGCGCACTATCCTGGGCGCTTAAGCCCCCATTTGGGATATTTTAGCGCGCAGAGGCAGAAGCATCTCCTCCTTCAGCGGCTAAGGGTGCTCAAGCGTGAACCAGGGCGCTCAAGCGCGCAAATGGAGGCTTTAGCGCCCGATAACGCGCGCTTGAGTGCCCGGTAGCGCGCGGGGCCTATGACCAACACTCTCTTGTGTTGCTTCCAATTGTCATAACTTGGGCTACAGTGCTCCGATCTGAGCGCGGTTTGAAGCCACGCGTAGCTAATGAAGAGATCTACAATATAGTAGAAGTTGTGAAATAAATAAGAAGTAAATTAATGGTTTAAAAATGGAATAAAAACATGATGTTAAGCTTGATTTATCTGATTCCGCAAGTTAATATGGTTATGATCACGAAATTGGGTATTATAAAATCGGCATGTTTTAAAAAGAAAAATTTGTCCGGATTTTTAATTGAGCCAATGTGATTGTAACTGCGCTTAATATCATAATGCGATGTTAACAAACCGGTTCTAGAACGGGGTGTTACACTATAATTCAAATTTATGGAAAGGGCTTTGTAGGACTTATGAGTCTTTTCATTCCAAATTACATTGGAATTTAGGCAACGACTCTGAAGTCCTTTTCAAATAAGATAGATGGCTGGATTTGGACTCCCCCTTAAGAGACTTAGTTCTAAGTCCGTTGAATCAAGACTCTCTTTAGACTAAGTGCATAGACCTGACCGACAACATCTCTGGTGAATGGGATATGTGTTTTCTCCATAACTACCTCCAGGAAGATGTTATCCAAAATATTTGTTCCACATTGCTTCCGCGCTAGTGTGTTACAGATTCAAAATCTGTAAATGATAAAAGATAGAGAAGCAGAGATGAACCTTGAAACTCAAAAAGAGAACAAATTGTTATTATTCATCTGATATCTCAAGCTCCTTTACATTCTCACATTTATACTATTCTACCTAAAGCTATACACAATCGTCTAACAAAATATGCAACTTCCTAACAAACTCAAACATCCTAACAACTAACTCTAATATTCAAATAGCTCCTTCACTTCAGACTGAGTTGTAACTCTCTCCTTCACATAACAAAAACCTGGTTATTTTTCAAGAAATCCCCCTCGGTCTGGCTCCTCTGTCGATCCATGATTCTAGGTCCTTACTTTGCTAGTTTTTTCTTTCTTTCTTTGGGCTTCGGCTTTCTTTTCTACTAATTTTTTTTTTATATGTGCTCATTTTCTTTTCTTATTATATATTATTTATTTATGACTTGGTATTGGTTTTCATATTTCTGATTTATGAAAAGTCAACACGTTTGTTTGATATGCTTTTGTTCTATGCATGCGACTCATGAAATGAAATGGTATGGTTATAATCAAATAAATGCCTGTTAATTATTTAACAAAAAAAAAACAGAACCCGTTAATCGATTGTTTCAGTTTCGAGCAATAAAACCCTGAAAAGATTTTCAAAATAAAGATTGATTGGTGCAACTCTGTCTTTTTGTTTGAGTTGTATGTATCGCAGAGCATCACATCTCAATATCTCACTCACCCATGTTTCAGGAAAGAAAGATGCTGCGGGATATACCTTGAATAAACATGCGTTAAAACTAAGTAGTGACCTTGTACTAAAACAATAAATATATAGTGATGTTGAATTGGTGACAAAGCCATTGTGAAAAATTACACATAATATTAACTTCATTAAAAATTGGGCACTTTTTTGTGTGTGTGTGTGTGCTCCAGCCCTTTCTTATAACATAAAATCTGGATGCAAAATTAACTTATTCTAAGATTATGTATTTATTGCCCTCACAATGGATATACAGTGGACACCGCCCAATTGCAATAATTAGATATCTGTCAAAATCTGATCTGATGTATATTATTTTTTGAGTACAAATTTTATTTAGAATATATATATATATATATATGTAGGATCTTTTGACGCCAGTGTCAAATTTGAAATTTGATATCTTATCTAAAAGCCGTTAGATCAAAAGATCAATGACTCTAATTTGTAAGTATGTGACACAATTGATCTTTTTTGATCTAATGGCTCTCAGATGAGGTGTCAAAGAATCTTTCCTTATATATATATATATATATATATATATATATATATATATATATATATATATATATATATAATATGAGAAAAGTATTTCTACAGTCACTTTAGATAAAGTTATCTACAGCTACCACTTTTTAACTAAGTACGACCGGTCGTACTTAGTTATAACAATAAAGCTACTCTTTTTTTTCTCTCTCCTCATATACTGTCGGCTGACGTGGCGGAGAAAGAAAATGCACTTTTAATGTACGACCGGTCATACTTAGTTAAAAAGGGATAGCTGTAGACAACCTTATCTAAAGTGGCTGCAGAAATGTTTTCTCCATATAATATTAGGCTTTAATGCTTCTACAGTGAATTAGATAAGTTATCTACATTCGCTCCCAAAACGACGTCGATTTGAGTTAAAATATAAAAAAATATAATAAAATAGACTATTCTAACCCTGAAATAAATTATAATTATAAAAATACCTTGATTTTCACCTCAAAACGACGTCGTTTTGGGCTAAATGTAAATAAGTTATCTATATTGACTCTAGAAAAAACGAACTCTTAATATTAATATATAATTGCTTATTTTATTACAATCAAGGTAATGTTCGACCAATTAGCTTATATGTATGATAAGGAAAATTATATTTATAAATTTTTTATTTATAAACTCTTACAAATTATATTATGTAATATGGGTAGTATATATTATTTGAGCATGTACAATCCACAATATTTAGTATAGTTTGTAAAAGTTTATAAATATAACATACCCAATATATGATTTATCTTTTCAAATAGATTAAAAATAAGTCATTTTATGCAAAAATCCGAAGGTTACAGAATTTTGTTTTGGTAATCCCAAATAATTAATAGTTAAATTTAAATTTTAATTAGTATACTTATTGACATACTTAATATTAAATAATAATTTTCTGTTAATAAATAAGTATATAAAAACAATTTTTTTTAATAAAAACACCAATCTAGATACATATATAATAATTTTTTTTTCTAATACGTTAAAATTATTTAAAATAAAACCTTATGACACTTGTAATTTTAATAAAAATAATAGTTTTACAAATAAAAAAATAAACACAATCATAAATACAATACAATTATTTTTTTTATTAAAATGACAATTGTGATAGTTTTTATATGAAAGATAGAAGTGCAATTTGAGTTCTATTTTTACAATAAAAATTTATAAGAATTTAATTTTGATACATCGTTAATATAAAATATTTTTATATCGATTAATTGATGAACGAGTGAGATTAATTAATTTAAGATGATAAAATTATTAAATAATAAGATAATATATTACCAAGCACAAAAATAATTTTTTACATTGATAATATATCAAAAATTTAAAAAATTACTAATGATATCTAAGGACACGTATAAAAAAATTAAAAAAAATCTACTTTTTTATGAAATCATTTTAGTTACTTAATTTTAACATCTTTTAAAACATTACATACTTTATTTTATTTTTTTGCATTTTTGACAAAATCCTTATTTAAAATATCTCTAATCTACGAATCTCAATTATTTTGCGTTAATTGTCAACAACAAATAATTTCTACCGCCAACAAATTTATTTATTTTTAAAATATTATAATATAAATTTTGCAACCACAAGATATTGACTATTAGAGATTTTCTTCAACCGTTTCAAACCACGATGACCGAACTAAAAAAATGGATAACTAAATTAACCAAAAATCAAAAATCGAAAAAAATAATCGTATATTTTAATTGGATTGAATCAGTTTTTTGTTTGATTGGTAAAAATTGATACAATCCAAATCGATTCGAAAGATGTATTGGCTATGCCAATATCTATAGTTACTTCAGAATCTGCATTCACCACGGGGGATAGAGTTCTTAATAATTACATGAGTTTTCTTACTCCAAAGATAGTTGAAGCATTAATTTGTGTTGGTTTCGGTCCACTCCTTTTTCTATGATGTAAAAGAACTTATAGAAGAATTTGTAAAGATGGAGATAAGTAATTTTTTTTTTTTTTTTTTTTTTGGAGTTACCCAATCCTAATTTACTTTATTCTACTTGTATAATTTTATATCTTTTTTTATTTTTTTTAATTATTAAGTTACTAACAATATTTTATTATAATTATTTTAAATATTTCTCCAAATACCGAAGTTGATAATGATTCTGGTGCAGATTCTGATTAAAAATTGATGATGTAAGTTGCTATTTTTTAATTTCAATTATTTATGTATTTATTTTAATTTGTTGTTGCTTGAACGATCAGTCCAACTCAAACTCTTATTTCCATGAAAGTTGCTTTCTTGTTGGTTGTTGGGAAGACTACGGAGTGAGCTTTGATCAAGTTAAAAGAGTAAATTATGGAAGAGAAAAATGATGATTTGAAATCTTATTATTTTGTAAATTTGAAATTTTGGATGTTATTGATAACAAATTATCTTATTTTAATTTTTTATTTTCTATCACTCTATTTTAACTCTTCATGAATTTTAAGATTTATTTTAGTTTGTAGACTTAAATTTTCTAGTGGTTATAACTTTATATGATTTTTTTTTTGGTACATATAACTTTATATGATTTTATTTTGATATAGTTAGATTTATATGGTTGAAATTTTAGACTTTTCAAAAAATTAAAAAATAATTCAATCCAAACCAAATAAAATTAGATCAAATTTAAAAAAAAAAAATCAAACTAAATAAATAATTAAATAATTAAACTAAAAAAATTGAATCAAATAATTTTTACTTCAAACCTAACAACAAACACCTCTAACGACTAGACGTTATGCATTGTTTTTAAGGTTTTATTAATCTCATGTTAAAGGATATAAACTATTTCATGTTATAGAGATAAATTTGTGAGCTTCATTATCTGAAAAATAAGAAAAATAAAAATGATACAATTATCAAAAAAATGTGTAAAAATAAAGTTATTACATATAACAAAAAAATAATTTTTCTCTTGTGTTTAAGTCACTATTGTCAATTTATTGGAACTGTTTGAAAGTTGAAACTACATCAATCCCACTTCATAACAGTTTAATTTAGTTTCGACTTTAACTCAGTGCTTCTGCTTTCCCCAAATCCACAGTAACCATTGGCTGTGACCAAAAAGACACCTCAAGCACTCGGTGACACTAGACTTGTACTTTCATTTATTTTGTACATTATAAATAATCATACAATTATAAATACTTTATTATAAAATATTAAAATGTAATTGAATAAAGTCACGCAATGTCAATGATGATCCCTTTTGTCTTTTCCTTATTTAAAGAGGCAATAATGGGCCAAAGAGAAAGGGCATATGGGAACACAAAATTGATAAAATAATAACAATAATAATAGTACAGAGTACACACACACACTCATAATAATGTGCTTAATATTAATATTGATGTGTTGTTGTACTAAGCAATGTTGAATAAAAAACAATAAAATAAAAACATTGTCGGTGGATTCATGGATTTTTGATAAACTGCCAAGCCAAGCTAAGGTTGACACTTTTGTTGTACACCAATTCTTTTCTTTCTCTCTCTCTTTTTCTGAAACCGAAACTAAAGCTGAAGCTTATCCCTCCCCACTTGTTACCTTTGCCGTATATTAAAGGCAAAAGTGAAACAGAAACAGCATAAGCCATTAAAGGGAAGTTTCAGTTGAGAGATAGATAGATAGATAGATAGATAGAAGATAGATAAGAGGGTAAGATGAATGGTGGTGAATCGTATGGTGCTGTTGAGACACAGTACATAAGGAGGCATCACAAGCATGAACCTAAGGATAACCAGTGCACTTCTGCACTTGTCAAACACATAAGGGCTCCTGTTCACCTTGTTAGTTCGCTTCAATCCTACCTTTGTGGATCAATATCATGGTTTTTTGCTTCTAAATTGAGTCTCTTCTGGTTGGTGGAAAAAAAAAAGTTTCTTTTTTAACTTCTTTTGAAGATCTGTGCCATTTTGCTTGTTTCTGAGTGCCTTATTTTTCGTTTTTAATGTTGTATATCCATCTGGGGTGTGTGTTTTTTGGCATTTTTCTTGGTTTTTGTCTCTTTCTTGGGGATGGATGCTTATTCTAGATTTTGGGTTCTGTCAGGGTATTGCAAAAGTTGGAATTTTCAGCTTGTGAGATGCTAGTTTTGATTGGTTTGTGTGATTCTGAAATCAGTTATGGGGAAGGGGTAGTTTTCATTTTGTTAGGAGATTTCATTGGTTTTTTCGTGTCACCTCCAATTTCTGAAGTTCAAGAACATAGTCATGTAACTGGAGCAGGAGCTTGTGCTTTTGTCTTGTATTTTTTTTTTTTATATATAAAAAAAATAAAAATTGTTTGTCAAGTTTTACGATTCAATCCTTTTGGTCATAGAGCGCGTGTAGCGGAATAGGAAAGAAAATGGAAAATTTTAAGGCTGGTTTTGGTTGCATATTGCTTAGCAGCTGATAAGAGTTCTTCACTCATTTGAGTTTCACATCTTTATAGTGCCCTTTAACTCTTTGTTCCTAGCAGACTTGTTTTCAGTAAACCAAACAATGCAAAACATTCTTAAATTTTACATAATCATCTTCCACTTTTATTCTTTGTAGGACATTTGTTGAGGTTCAGTGTCATGAAATTGAAGGAATAATTTTATGTGAAGGCGTGTGTCATTATTTGGTGAATTTTGTGGCAAGAGAGAAAAAAAAAATGATTACTGATTGATCTGATTAGTTTGTTTCTCTCTGTCAGGTGTGGTCGCTGGTTAGAAGATTTGATCAACCCCAGAGATATAAACCATTTGTTAGTAGGTGTATCATGCAAGGGGACCTTGGCATTGGAAGTGTTAGAGAAGTGAATGTTAGATCTGGTCTTCCAGCTACAACCAGTACAGAGAGATTGGAACAACTTGATGATGAGGAACACATTCTAGGCATCAGAATTGTTGGTGGTGACCATAGGCTGAAGGTTTGTTTTTCTATTAGTATCTGATAACCAAATATTGTAAGCTTCTACAAAGTCATATTGGATATATGAAATGTAAGTATTGAGTGAGTTATTAATTGAGAATATTCTACAAATGTAGAAATTGTATAATCTGATAATTTTTTTGGAAATATTCCAATCGGTTCATTGCTTCGCAATTAATCCGATTCGGGACGGGTCCAGGATTAAGGCTTTAAACCCCTCCCAAAGGTGGTACTGGGGTATAATCTGATAATTCTATTGCTTATTGTAAAGCCAATCATGAGAGCTAACTATTAATGATTAAATTTGGATGAAAGAAAATAATGCATGTTTGTAGATTTTGTTTAGGTTGTGCATTAGAACAGGATACTTCTCTCTTTATTTTTCTTGTTAAAGTTTGTCTTCCGGAAGAATTTAGTATTCCTTTTTGGAAATCTGAAATTTAGTAATTCATAATGTACTTGCAATCTTGATTACTCAACTTAATTTGCATTATGTTTGCCTCATTTTTCAACTTTTCATTTTCCTAAATTCATCATCATAATTTACTGTGCCATAATCAATATCCTTTGGTATTTAATTATATTATTTAACATGTGGCACTGACTACAGATGAAAAAGTCTGTGCAAACTTGAAAGATTATTTTTGATAGAATAGGTTGGAAGATCATTTTTAGTAACACTCTTGGATTCACAAATTACAATGCTTGGATATTTGTTTGAATTTGCTGTGACATGCACACAGTATAGGCTAAGTATAAGTTTGTTGATTCAGTTCTTATGCTGGTATGTTGACACTAAGAGATGAATTTACTAGCTCTAAGCTGGATGAATGCTAACTCAATCATGTTATGTGGAATTTGCAGAACTATTCTTCTATTATCACGGTCCATCCAGAGGTCATTGATGGAAGACCTGGTACAATGGTGATTGAATCATTTGTGGTAGATGTGCCTGATGGGAACACCAGGGATGAAACTTGTTATTTTGTGGAGGCTTTGATCCGGTGCAACCTTAGCTCTTTGGGTGATGTCTCAGAGAGGATGGCTATGCAGGGTCGAACCGATCCTCTCAACATATAATTACTTGTACGGGAGAGTGAAGTTGGGTTCATTACAGTTATATGATCCATGGCTTTCTGATCCCAGTTCAGGTGTGGAGATTGGTTGGAGTATTCCTTCCATGTTCCCTGAAGTTTTGGATGTTCTTTTCCTCTGTATCCCCACTACCATTCCTCTTGCCTTTTTAGCTGTGTATTCATCTTTTGAATAGCTAAGTTTCTATTTTTCATGAGCACACTGGGATGGGAGTGGGGAAGCTGTTTTTGTGGATGGTGCTGTGTTACTGCAGTTATTTGTAAATATTTTTGTTGGAAAAAGACATTTTCTGCAGTCTTTCACGTTTAATGTTTAGTAGAAACTTGTAAGATTTATGTGCTGGCAGGAGAGGACCTCTAACAGTGAATACTGCCTTGTTATTTTGCTATGATTAGTGTAGTTTCTGTAAGTTATCTAGTCAACATTCTCTTGTTTAGGACTATGTTCAAACCACTCAATCGAATTTAGTATGCTGCTGGTTCTTGGTAGGAATCATGCACCTTGATTTGAGGAGTTTCTAAGAGCTATTTCTTCTTCGAAGTATTGTGAGCGCTTTCAAATTCAACTCTATTTAAATTCAACTCACAAGAAAAAGGTTTTAAAACAATAGGTGAATTCTTGATTCGTGGTTGCTTCTTTCTAATCTAAGTTTGAAAGGACTGCGTAAGGAGTAATATTTGCAGTACTCTTATGATACATATTTTCTCACTAAATGTGTAGGCTCATGTGACATAATTGCAGGTTATGAGTTAAGGAACGAATGTTTGAAGCATTACACCAAGAGATATCACAGTTTGGAATGTTCAACAGCTTAGGAAATATTAGAAATAATGCAAGTTATTAGGCTTCAGTTCATACAGGACCAAATAATTATGCTGAAATTTATTGGACTTTATGTGAATATAATATTAGATTATATTATTAATATATTCAATAATTATAAATATAGAAACAAATGAAATATAGATGACTCTTATATTTCTAACTTCAGTAAACATACACACAACTCGTACAAGAGGGGTTGAAGTGTTGAAGTAAAATT
Source organism: Gastrolobium bilobum (assembly GCF_033153095.1). Lineage (NCBI taxonomy): Eukaryota > Viridiplantae > Streptophyta > Magnoliopsida > Fabales > Fabaceae > Gastrolobium > Gastrolobium bilobum. The sequence goes on from NW_026900059.1 coordinate 70,464, forward strand.
CAATCATGTCTATGAATGCGTGTGCGAGTGAAATTTTCTTATGTATTTTGTCCTCATCCGTAGCTTGTAATGCACCAAAAATAATCCATCTTGCAAATATATGACCAAGTTCTCTGATTGAGGATTAAGGGTGGGTATGGATACTCTTATAATTGTACAATTATTTATGCATGGCACCTTCATGCCTATACATGTGATAGAATTGCAATAAATATACTTACAAAGCTTAACTGATTTCTGTTTGAAAGAGACAAATTTCTGCGTATTAATTAGTCTGTACAAAGTAGTTTGCAGAAAGCATTAGTTGCTAATTTAACTGTACAAGTCAATATGTGATTATTTCTGGCGGAACTCAATTTTCAGTTTCCTGTACACCACTCGTTAACTTGAGTGTGAATCTGAATATTTGTATCATAGTCAGTTAATATCTTACATCAGCTCTGAAAATTGTATGCATGTATTTTATCTACATGTGAACTGACAGTGAATTCATGTGAAGGATGTTGAAGAGGATGTGCACAAAAAAAATGATGTAATGATCATAGACAAAATAATCTTATAAAATATATGATTTTTTTTGTCAACCTGGATTGCTAGTTGACAAGAATTTGACAAAAAATTTATAGACAATCATGAGTTTACTTTTCATTTGCTGATGAAGCCACCTTGAAGAATAGATGCTACTCCTGCCAACGGTGACGGTGAAACTTTTAGAGAGATATAAAATAATTAATTTAACCTCATTCAATACTTTAAGATTTTGGGTTGAAGGAGTGCTAAATTAATTATTTTATATCTTTCTAACACACCCCTTCACGTAAGAGTCCTTTGGACTTGAAGCGTGAATATGGCACAAGGTCATTATGAGTCTGCCTTGTGCTGCACAAGCTCATTTTTTTGGTCTGTCTTGTGCTTTTCTTAATTCCACCTGAAAGTTGGAGCGATGAAGATCGAACTCGTGACCTCGTAGTCACTGAAGCTCTGATACCATGATAAGCGTCACTTCAACCCAAAACCTTAAGACATTGAGTAAGGCTAAATTAATTATTTTATATCTCTCTAACAGAAACCAGAAGTACAATGTTGCAGAAGTGGCATAAATCTCTAAACTGTCATCTCAGGTGGATGTTGTAGAGAGTGGTTGATGATGCCTTTGTCAAGTAACATGAATATTTTTTTTAGTGAAAGATAAGCCAAATTGTTGGTGATGCTGGCCCCCCAGTAATATATCTGTTCCAACTTTTTCATACTGTGACTTGAAGAAAAAGTATAGATTTCAGGTGTAGATTGAGATCTGCAGAAAGCGTGTTTCAATGTATCAAACATCAAGAAGAGTCTGATTCCCCACAAGTAACGTGGTCATTACTTAATTTAGCATTCTGTTTCCTTCATGAACACACTCCCTCCGTTGATACACAGAAGAGCATAATAAACACAGAAGAAAAAGCTTCATGCTTTTGCCTATGTTTCTTGTTACCAACAATCATTACAGGAGCATTTTCCATTCATAAAATGGTGAAAACGACCGCCAGCCCCTAGGAAAATCTCGCGATTTCGAGCCAAAGAAATGTACTTAGCTGCTGTATGACAGTCATGACAAATTCTTGTGTTCTTAACTACCCTGATAGGTGATCCACCTTTTGTTTTCATCAGTCCATATGTCATAGCCAACTTCTCAGTGTGACTGAGCAGAACCTTCTCCTTCTCATTGTCATCAATGTTCTGATATACACAACTGACATCAGGTACATATCCCAGTTTTTGTATTTCAGAAATTAATTGATATAACTCAAAATATATTTCCCCTTCTTCTGGATGTGGTTTCCCTTTTGTGGAGAACACATGAATGGTTTGATTAACTTGTGTCCAGCTCCAGACATCAAGCCTTTCCAACCCCAAGGCAATCATTGAGTCTCTAAGGTGTTCCACATCCTCCCATTTGTTTAAAGAGGAATATATATTCATCATCGATATATAGTTACCAGAATTATATAGTTCCAACTTGAAAAGATTCCTTGCGGCAATCTCTGCCAAGTTAATGTCTTTGTGAATTCTGCAGGACGCAAGAAGAGCACCCCAAATACTAGCATCTGGCTTTATTGGCATAGTTTGGATGAAATCCAAAGCTTCATCAAGAAAACCAGCTTTGCCAAGAAGATCTACCATGCAAGAGTAGTGCTCAATTCTCGGAATAATATTGTAATCTGTCATCATACGGTCGAAGTACTTCCACCCTTCATCAACTAAACCTGAATTCTTGCAGCCAGATAGAAGAGCAGTGAAGGTTATAGCATCAGGTCTTATACCTGTTTCGCACATGTTGGCAAAAAGCATCATTACCTCTTCCCCATGGCCATAAGTAGCATATCCCATCATTATGCAATTCCAACATGGTAGTGTTTTCTCCTGAATTCTCATGAAAACCTCATGGGCCACTTTTAATTTTCCTGCCTTACTATACATGTCAATGAGGGCTGTGGCTATATATATGTCATCCAAAAACCCAAATTTCATAGAGAAGCAGTGTATCTCTTCTCCTCTCTTTAACAACGATAGGCCTGCACACGCACGAAGTAAGCTGCAAATAGTAGTAGAGTTAGGTTTTACATTTTCTGCTTGCATTTGGCTGAAAAACTGTAGGGCATCCCAGTAATTCTCATTCTGAGAAGAACCTGATATCATAGCAGTCCAGGACACCACATTAGGAGTAAATCCCAAATTCTTGATCCGATTGATCACAGCCAAAGCTTCCTCACTACGGCCCCACATTGAATAACCCGAAACCAAACTATTCCATGTCACCAAATCAGGCTCTATCCCTTCCTCCTCCATCTGGTTCATTAGTTTTTCAGCATCAATAAACTGGCCCTTGAAGGAATACCCTGATATCAATGAATTCCAAGCACAAATATTTTTGCTCTTTGTATAATGGAACACTGATTGAGCTTTATCTAAGCAATCATTCTTAATATACATATCCACCAATGAAGTACAAACATAGACATCATAGTCAAGCTTATTTCTCATTATGTAACCATGGATTTGCTTCCCAAAACTAAAGAAACCCAATTCAATAATTGCTTGTAGAGCACTAGTTACCGAGCATGAATCTGGCTTGAAGCCTGCGCTTTGCAGGCTCCGGAAATTGGTGAGAACCATTTCATATGACCCCTGAAGAAGATGGCCTGACAAAAGAGAATTCCAAGTTATAATGTCTGGTTTAATGCTGGAAGACTTTAATTCTTGAAAGAAATCCAAGGCATCATTCAAACAGCCCTCAGCTGCATAACTTGAAATTATTGAGTTCCAAGATGATAAGTTACGATCCTCCATCGAATCAAAAACTGCTCTAGCTAGTTTGAGTCTATTGTTTTTAGAGTACATGCTAATTATGGAATTGCAAATCAGTGTATTTGAAACTAATCCAAATTTTAAAACATACCCATGAATCTGCTTCCCTTCATTGAGAGCTCTGATTTTTCCACATGCTTGCAGCAACTTAACTATGGTACCAGCAGTGGCTTTGGCATAAGATGATTGCATACTACGGAACAGTTCTAAGGCATTCCCCCATCTCTCACTCCTCAAGTTTGCTATAACTATTGTATTCCACAAGAAATTTTCTTTGTGTGGGGTCTCATGAAATACTTGATTTGCACAATCTATACTCCAACACTTCTCATATAAATTAATCAATGCACAACTCAAGTGTGAATCAACATTGAGGCCTCTCTTGACCATACAAGCATGAATTTCCAACCCAACCCACAATTCCATTAAAATTAAGCAAATTTTCAGAACAACAGTGAGAGCTTTGCTATCAAATTCCACTCCTTTTTTATGTAATCCCATAAAGACAACCAGAATCTCATGTGGGTCACCTCCAAAACTCTCAAATTCCTCCAGAAAAGAATTCCATAGAAAATAATTCCTTGCAAAACCCACAAAGAATACCTTTATTGCTGAGATAAAATCTCCAAACTCAAAGTAGTATCTTATCATGCTTCCATCCATTGTAACAAAGCTTCCCTTATTTGGTGTTTTCAACATCTGGGCATGCAATTCCCTAACAGAATTCAAAGTCCGTATCTCACCCAAGTTATCCAAAGGGTGAAAGCATGGAGAAAATCTTGGTGGGGAAAATGGAGTAGAAGAAAAAAGCTGGGTATCTGGCATTCCAAGAGAAAGTGAAATGGGTGAATAGCTTCTGGGTGGCATGTGGGTTTGTGGGTTCGGAAAAGAATAAGGATTGAGATGATGAAAAGGAACTCGCTTATCCGTGAAGCTTTGGAACTGAGAGGAGGACATTTAAATAGTAAAAAGAGCTCTAGCTTGAGCTTCAACTATTACGATGATTCATTTCCTAATTTCTTCATTTGAATTCTGGGTACTAGAATGTTTGTCTGAAAATGTGTGAGCGAGTGGGATGTATTGTGTTTTGTGGATAAGATTTATCTTAGAACTCGGAAGTGAACTTGAACAAGAAAAGTTAAGTGACCTGGGGAGGTTTATATTTTTTAATGTATTATGAGTATAAAATCATCATCGATTAATGATCATGTGTATTTCAAACAAGAGTTCAATTTTGATATTGTGTAAAATATTTTATTATATGTTACTAATATATATATATATATATATATATATATATATATATATATAAGAATTTAATCTTATGTTAGATATATTATGTACGATTTTGATTTTTTCATGTTACATAAGAATTCTTTTCTCGTATTGTGACTTAACTAGTAGTGAGCTTTATATTTATTTAAAAATAAAGGTTTACACGCAAATCAAAGGATCATAACACAACATAAGAAAACACTTCTCATGCAACATGAGAAGTGTTTTTCCCATAAATATTTTGGGTTAGGATTATTTTATGTCAGTGTAAATTATATTTTTTTAATCTTAGTTGTTGATTTTACTTATTTCTAATGGTTTTGATTTATTAGAATGAAAGTCATTAGATCCAGGCAAATCAGTGATCAAGTTCTGACATGAAATTTTTTATTCTTACACTGAGTGTAAAAATAACATGCCCTAAACATTCTTTTTAATTTCATTCTCTTATTAATTTAAAAAATTCCTAACGATATCACTCTTCCATAGTTCTATTAATTATAAGGTTTTATAAGAGTTATGTTGTAGGAAAAGTGGAGTGGTCATGTTATAGAGATTCGTATACCGTGTCTTAGGTTTTTTTTTTTTTTGCTTCAAAAAATGTGAAGTCCATAAAATATTGTGTGTGTAGGAAACTCCTTTTTTCTATTGCATAATGGATGCAAATCCCTTAATTATAACTACATACTTGAGATCCTTGATGGGGGGTCTGAAGTGCCCCATGTTCCCATATGAGTTGTATTTAGCTTTCAAATATTCAAACTTAATGTTCATATCTTTTATATTCTCGTAGCTATAGTTTTTATTATTTGGGATAACCCGTCCAATATCTTTACTTTTCGAGTCTATATAACCATTGTTTTTATTTTTAGAGAGTGTTTGGTAAAAAGATAAATATTAGATTTCGGGAAATTGACATGGAAATCTTATTTATCCACGTTTGGTATAAGAATTATGAATTTTTTTTTAAGAAAATCATATTCACAGGATTTATTTTTGTGAAGCAAAATCCTATTAAAGAATACCACCGAGTGGGTGGTATTCTTGGATTCTCATCCGGCGGAAAATTTTCACAAATATTTCATGTCTAAAATACACTTAGCCTCGTAGATCCGCTCGTTCGCTTTTCGGTTCCGCCATCCATTGAACAATACTCTTCTCTGGTCAGGTCAACTTCTATTTTTCTTCATTTCTCTCTTCCATTCTCATTTTCCAAGATCTCTATCTTATGCTTTCTTCTTCCCATCTTTTCAATCTTATTCTTTCATTCTCTGTCACCAATTAACTCCCACCATCTAATTCCATATCTCATTTTCCTTGATCTCATCACATGATTGTTTTCACTTTCTACTTTTATTCGAATTTTAAAATTATAAGTTAGATTCATTAGAACCCTAAATATGAGATTAATGTAAGTCATTGGAACAAAGAGCTTTCTCCAAATCTTGCCTTTTTTTATGTTTATATGGTTGATTATGTCTGTATCCAAATACGTAATGGTAGAAAATGGTTGGTTATATATCTGATTTGGTGAATGTTTAGAAAACTTCGTTATTTCTCTTCAGGTTATGATTTGAATGGAGAGAACTAAAGGTAGCAGTGCCTCAGCTGTTTCATCGGTTAACAAATATTCTAAGCTTATAGCAATATTATAAAGGGTAATTTTGTAAAATCAACTTATATTCTCAACAATAATTGGTAATAAACTAATATAAAATCAGGAAACTTGAGCCAATATTTATGGGAATATTTTGGCCTACCAAACAATTTTTAGGTAACATTCTCAGAAAATCTACTTTTCAGCATATTCCTGCAAAACGTGATTTTCAAGAACAAAAAAAAATTCTCCTCTACCAAATGCCCCCTTAGAGCTTGTGTACCCAATGTGCATATACAATGTTGATATCTTTCATATCCTCCTACCCAATGTCCTTGTTTACATCCCTGTGTGTTAAAGGATAACCTATAACTTATATGCCAAATTGTTAAGTACTCAATTACAAAGTATACAAGTTTAAGACTTAACACTTTTGTACAAAAAGCAAAAGTAATAAATCATGAGAAAAACACATGCTTCGTAATTATCTCCTTTTGATTTTAAACTAATTTTCTAGTTTAATGAAATATCTTATGAAAACCACATCATTCTCTTCTCCCTAAAATGCAACATGCTAATGTAAAAGTTACCTTTAACATTTGAATTACTCTCTTATCTTAGTCTATTGCTTCTAGAATTTGTAGGGCCATTAGATGGGGTCAAAACACAATTAATAGAAAGTATAATAAGTCAACACCATTGAAATTTATTACAAGAAAGATTGCACTAACTCATGGATTTATATCACCAAGGTTAGAGGTTCTACATAGAAAAACTAAATGATTTAAACATTGTTCTATAGCATATTACATTGGCAATCAGCAAAAACTAATAATAAATGACGCTAACTTATTCCTTATTCTATCACCCAGATGCCTGAATGTATGCAATAGTAAGTATGATTCTTCATACCAAGTATTGAATACCCAAAACAAATTTTCACTCACTTTAAAAGAACCTTTTTCATTTGGAGGAACATTATTGTTTGTCCACACTGGATTTTCATCTATCATTATAAGGTTTGGATCGACATCTGCCAATTATAGCACAATGGTGCAAAATAAAACTGATAGCATTCAGATATTTCAAAACCACATGCGACTCAACATAAACAAAAATCAAATGTCATTGCATCTTGTCAACATAATCAAGGTACTATTGGAAAAAAATAACACCAATTTCCCTTTAAGTGAACTTGTTATGTATAATTTAACACAAGCTAAGTTAAATATACCAATAACAACTATGCAAGAACCAAACTCAAAGCAACACAAGACAATTTCAACATGGAAAATCCCCTCATAGTGAAGAGAAAAAGTCATGGATCAATTTCAGAGTCCACCCAAATTCTTCACTATTAATAAAAGTGACTTGAACAACTAGAGCACCAACAGTAGCTACAAATAACTAGAGGACTAATAAACAACTTGAACAAAAGTTGTACCGAAAACAAGAGGTATGCACACAAATACAGGTTTTATCCAACATAGAACAATAAAGGAGGAACATACTAACCAAGTTTGAGGACAATGTTACTGTTGATTAAAATATATCCCTCCTTGAATCTATTTACCTAAAACAGGACAGGATTTCTGGTGTCCTCTATTCTTTTCTCAAAGAAGTTCCAATAAAAAGTCCTAACAGTCAAAATCTAGAAACCAATGCACTAGCACTTTTCTCAAAGTTTGAGCCTGATTCAACGATGCATTTAAGATGTACCCCTTTTCGAATACTGCTGCTTGTTGCAAATTTTTTAGCTTAATCCAGCTATGGAATGAGATATCAAAGACTGAAGAAGATTGCCTCTCTATTGCACAACAAAAAATCCTTATTGTTTTTTCTTGTTTCTTTCCCAATAATGTGTTTCTTACTTGTCTATAATGGCTGCTCCTATGTGTACAAGGAAACCTTAGGTCTATCTCTTATTGGGCTGGACTATTAGGCTTTTTAATGAAAAAAGCTCAACATGAATCAACCTCGACATAATTAACTTGCTTGCAAGTTGCCTAGTCCAACACTCCAACCTTGTAATTATATTGCTTACCTTAGCAACTAAAATAAATCTAATAATCAAGAATCTAGGCTCAACACACCAAAGTTGTAACTCTTCTCATATTATCACGACATAAATAAAACTCATACCCAAGATCCCCAATAGAGGATCTGAATAGCCCCGCCATGCTATATTAGTTAACTTTACCTTTCAGATCTTGGTATCTTATTTACATACTTTTTAGGACATCGTGCCTATTGTATTTCCTTTTTAGGTCTATGCACACAGTATATTTATCTCTTGGGTTTTTGTACCCAATGTCCACACCTTTTAGATACCCGTACAATCATTTTTACATCTTAGGTCCCTGCATGCCCATTGAGGGTCCTCATACCTATCATCATAGCTTGATATGTTCTCATACCCAATGTCATTACCTTTCAATTCCTCGTTTATTACATTCTTATGTTTTAAGGGGGCGTTTGGTTGAGGAAATTTTTTTGGAATGGTAGGGAAATGTAATAGATAGAAAAATGATTGCAAAGATAGATAAAGTGAGATAGGTAGAAAAATGTAAAAAAAAAGTTGTTTGGTGGGGAAAAACTTTACTGGGAAAATTAGGTAACTTTATGAAATCAACAGTGCATTAAGAGCCAGATAACCGGTTTTCCGAAAAATCCCACCTTCAAATTGGGTTTCTAAACAGTGCGGATATCTATGTTTCTCATAAATCCATACAAATTGGATAGATGGGTTTTTGGTGAAAATACGTTGAAACAAACATGGTGTTTCTAAAAGCCATACTTCAGAAACATAGATATCCGCTGAAAAGCTCCCAACCAAACACCATCTAAAGGTAATCTTCTTACTTGTATGCCAAGTATCTAACTACTCAGTCTTTACGTATGATTATGACTTAGCACTTTTTGAAATAATTCAAAAGGAATATGAATATAAAAAAGCACGAGAAAAATAAATTATGAGTGTGATGATCATATAATTGGAGACATTGATGTTCTCTAAATATCAAAAACATTTTTCTCATTGTAAAGGGCAAAGAGATACCCCCCCCCCCAAAAAAAATGCATTGTCTTTGACTTTCGGATATCAGTACCACACGTCCATGCCTAATAAGAATGAATTTTTGGTACCACCGTCGTATGTACCACATCTTATTAAATTTTGGCACTTGGAATTTTTTATTTTTTTTTATTTTTTTCACCTCACTTTCACATTCTCTCTTCATTTTTGATTAATTCTCCCCACTGAAAAAATGGTATCACGGTTTTACCTTAAAAATTTCCGCCTAATAGGTCGCAGTATATATTGTCTTTATTTTTTTTGTCTCAAAGCCTGGTTGTATTTACATTTTGGGTCTTCGTATAAATTGTTTTTAACTTTAGAGACCATGTACCTATTTTTTAAATCTTTCAAGTATCCATGCATATTGTTTTCACATTTTGGGTCCCCGCACCCAATATGCTTACTTTTCAAGTTCTTGTACCCATTTATCTTTAGATTTTGGGTCCTTGTGCACATTTATCTTTATATTTTGGATCTCCATACTCATAGTCTTTACCTTGTGATTCCATGCACTTAATGTCTATATTTTTATGGTTCTTATACCCATGGTCTTTACTTTCTAAGTCTGTGCATCTATCAATTATAGTTTTTAAAGTTCTCATACTAATGTCCTTACCTTTTGAGCCTTAATGCCCAATGTTCTTGTTAGGTACTGGATAGACCGTATTGCTATACCGTATGGTATGCGCTCAGAGATAGTGTATATCAGGTGTATACTAGGCTTATAGCCGAAGTCCCAATCACTGCGCACAAGCAATAAGCTAATAGCCAAGGGGTGGGTGTGTGCACAGTGTGGGCAGTATCAGTAAATAGGTTAAAAGTGTTTACCTGGGGTCCTTAGGCTCTTATTTATAAGATTACCTTCCTAGGCTTGGGCCTTTTGAGCTACCCCAACTGCAGTAGGATTTAACTCCCTTTCTGTTGGGATGTGATTCCTATCTGGTGCCTCTTGACTGTTTAGAGCTGTTGAGATGTTCATGACTCTATCTCTTAGTAGATTCTTAAATGGGTAGTTGGGATATGATATTCATATCCATAACAGTTGCCCCCCAACTCGGTATTCCGAGGCTCGAAATGCCGGGGTGCTGTTGAGTTACCTCGGATCTAGCGCGCCCGAGTTCCTTGGTCTCAGATTTAAACTTTCAAGTTTTTGTCGTCTGTGTTCTAGCTCGGATTGCTCTTATCGAGATCGTTTGTGTAACGCCTCTTGATCTTCCCTGATGTGCATATGTGAAGTCGAGTTCTGACATGTCGGATTTTCCCTAAGTTCGTTTTCTGCCATCGAGCATTGTTTGGTCCGAGATTCAGCTTCATCATGTTGGGTTGAGTTGAAGCTTTCGTATATGACCTCATGGTCGAGCTCATGCCTAACCCACGAGGTTCAAGACGACATTGCAGCTCAGAGGTCGGAGTTTGATCTTATCAGATCCCCCTGACCTTTCACTTCATGTCTGCTGTGACGGTTGCAAGCTTCCATGTGCCTTCCTCTTATTGGGGGTTTGTGCATCGTGCAGGGCGCGCTGTATTGAGCCTTACAGGGGCCATGATTGAGCGCATTTAATGCACCCAGGATGAAATTCCCTTTTTGCCCCCCTTTGCTCAACCGTTTGGAAAACCTTTTCGTCTTCGCGCCTCATGCTCTTCGTCCTTTAAATACTAGTTTTCAAACTGGTATTGGACTTTTACTTTCGTCTGGTTTTGCTGTGATCCTTTTCTCCCGCTTGCAGCTGTTTACGAAAGCTTTTCCTGGGTTTGCATTGCCGTTAATCGATTTCCAGTTCTGATTCTGTGCTTTTGAAACTCTTTTGGAGCTTTTGTCGTTTCTAGTGGAGGTTTTCGCACGTTGAGTCTAGTTCTCCTCGCCCTTGCTTCCACATCCAGGTACCTTCTTGTTCCTTACTTTACGAGTCCTTTTCGCCTGGTTTGAGTTGAACTCAGTAGTTGTCCTTGTTTGAAGCGAAGGTGGTGTTTATATTCCTTCTTCAAAGTGTTGAGTTTTGTGTTTCCTTCTTCGGAGTGTTATTGGGGATTCATAATGAGTGTCCCTGGTTCCTCTTCTGGCCCGGCTTCTGGCTGAGGTGATGAGATGAGTGAGGAGGTAGTGAGGCAATTACCTAGGTCAATACAGTATTGGCTCTTTGATAGAGATTACACTGAGGAGGAGAAACTTCAACTACTTCTCCGCGGTCATAGGGGAGGTCGTCGGAGATCTCGGGGTGGCGTCGGCAGGAGATGGAGAGGTCGTCAGGGTCAGCTTAATTTTGGCCCAACCAGCCCTTCCTTAGCGAGTCCTTCGATTCCTGGGTCGAGTTCTTCTCCCGATCCTGTCCCTTTGTCTTATATTTTGCCGTCCACCCAGGTGACTCCGGGTCCGAGGTCCGTGCTGGATCGGATTCCTCCTCTTGGTTTGAGTGATAGCTCATCCAGTCTTTCTTCATCTGAGCTGGGTTTCCCTGAATCAGTCATTCCTTCTTCTCTTGATGATGCTGTTTCAAGTCGGGTACCGTTTGTTGACCTCGTCAGCGACTCTGATAGCTCCATTCCTTTTTCCTGGAGCCTATGTTCATTGTCTTCCGACTTCGGAAGTCTGAGGTCAGATTTTGTTGATTTGTGGACTGATCCTTGCCCTTCGTATTCCAGGGATATAGCTATGGACGGGTCTGACGCGCAAGATTGGGCCCTTCTCGAGGTCCTTCAAAAGCGGTCCGTGATGTCTCATGCCGACGTGGCCCAGCTCCCAGTGAGGTTGATCTTCTTCCACCCGGCGACTACCCCATGTGCTCTGGTCCTATTTTGGACGAGCCTCATTTCTTTTATTTTTATAGGGACTTTATCACCAAGCTGGGGATTCGGTTTCCCTTTACCGACTTTCCAACGGCAGTGCTTCGCCGTCTTAAGGTTGCACCGTCACAACTCCACCCTAATTCATGGGCTTTCATCCGGGGTTTTGAGCAAGTGTGTGCCTACCTTTGCTTGCCTTGTACAATTTCCTTTTTCTTCTTTTTCTTTGACGTATATACCTTTCGTACTGGTGCGGAGGTTAAAGAAAAGAAGGGGTGGGTAACCCTTCGAGGTACTCCTGGTAGGGATATTTTCATTTCTTACTCCCAGTCCTTCAAGGGCTTCAAGGACGCCTATTTTAAGGTGGCATCTCTTTCGGACACCCTTCCTTGGTTCGCTGACCAGTGGCTGGAAGATGGGGGCATCTCTTCTCGGTTTGAATTGTACTGGACGCAGAAACATTATCGAAGGCGTCCTAAGGATTATGCGACCCCCTTAGCTGCTCTTTCCAGCTCGGAACTCCTGGAAGTCCGAGTTCTTATTGAATATGTCGATTAATTCGGCATTATTGACTTGAGTCGGGTTGTAGATAAGTTTGGGGAGGATGCCCTTTGTGAGCTCGGTATGTAATCAGATTTTTTATGGTATAAACTTTCTCATAGGTTATGAACTGTATTCTGATTTTTGTTCTTCTTTTGCAGTCAGCATGACCTCTACTGAATACAAGAAGTTCCTGCCTAAGAAGATCGGGAAAGGGAAGTCGAAAGACGCAGCCTCTCTTGAGTCGGATTCTTCGAAGAAAAGGCGGATAGGCACCATACTCGGCGGTAGCTCGACCAACGCTGAGGTGGTTATGATCAATGCTCCCACTCCTCCCTCTTCCCCACTTCCAGCTCCCCCCACCACTTCTCAAGGGAATTTGATCAGCCTAGAGCCTGAGGAGTTGTGGAGGTCGGGGATCTCGGATCGTCTCAGGGCCGCCCTAAAACCTCCCCCGGATTGTTTTTTGTTTTTTTTATCAAACATGTCAGACAAGGATACATGATTGAATACCAACGAATTTGGATGAATTTTAAAATAATCCTTTAAAATCCTAATCGAATACCACGTGACTTTTTTTCAATCCATTAAAATCCTAATCGAATACCAACAGATTTTTTTGTCCAAAAACAATCTATTAAAATTCTTTAAAATCTCAATCCAATACACCCCTTTGGCAAGCAATACACTAATTTGACATTAACCCAGCTATACCCAGATGTCTAAATTAATAAATAAATAAAAGGTCCAAAATCCAAGCTTAAGAAGATAAAAATGACACCTAACCCAAGTTGCAGCGATGATGAATGATGATGGCATCTGTTCAAAGTTTTTTTTTATTAAATATTATTGTTTGAATGGAGAGAAGGAAAATGAGAGAGAAAAGATTTGTTTAGAGTTATTTATATAAATTGTGAGAATTAAATTGAAAAACAATAAATATATTTTTATTTAATAATACATAGTTATATGCTTTTTTTGTTTAAGTGATAATATGTTCTTTCATTTGATTTTATACAATTTGTACAAATAAAATTCATTCAAAATTTAGTCATTGTGAAAGAGAACTAATTTGTATTTTTTAGTTTTTATTTTATTTTAAAATGTTTATTATTGAAGATAGTTATATAAAGATTTAGGAAAATTATTCAATATTCTAAATATTTATTTATTATATTTATTAAAATACTTAAAATGTTATTTCTATTTATACTCTTTTTCCTTATTTAATTTAATAAAAATATCAAGGAATAAGAAAATAATAAAAAATAATTAAAACTTCCTTAATTTTTTTTCCAGTGTGGTCCTTAATTTTTTAAAATAATAAATAAAGTAAAATAAAATAATTTCTTAGAGCAACAAATAATTAAAAAAATATAAGTAAATTACTATTTTAAAAGACAAGAACATTAGGTTTAATGGAGGGTAGTAATATTTATAAATATACTCTTTTTCTTATTTAATGTAATAAAAATATAAAGGAATAAGAAAAAAATAAAAAATAATTAAAACTTCCTTAATTTTTTAAAATAATAAATAAAGTAAAATAAAATAATTTTTAGAGCAACAAATAATTAAAAAATATAAGTAAATTACTATTTTAAAAGACAAGAACACTACGTTTAATGGAAGGTAGTAATATTTATAAATATCTTTTATTTGGTTAGCCCAACTCAAGATTGGACTCATCTTTTCTCTCTCCTCTTTTTTTTTCTCCATTCCAACAATAATAATTATTAAAAAAAAGTAAATACTTTTTTGAGTTCTTAACAAAAAAATGCGGAACTATTTTAATCCTTTAAAAAAAAGGTATCTATATTAATTTATTTTTAGAGACTAATGTGGGCCTTTTTTTAATTTTTGAAGGACTACAATTTCAAATAACTAGAATTTCATAGGGACCACAAGTTGATTTTATTTTCTAAAAGATTAAAATAGGTTTTGTGTTTTTTGTTGAGGACCCAAAATGATATTCAGTTTAAAATTTTTTTTGAACAGATACCATCATCATTCATCATGACTCGCATCATCAGAATTCCAAGGTGGTTTGCTCTATTTTCTGCTATAGTGTATGGTAACATGAGTAAAAGAAGAAAACCATGGTGTTCATGGTGAATTTTTCTGCAACTGGGTTAGGTATCATTTTTTTTATCTTCTTGAGCTTGAATTTTGGGCTTTTTTATTTATTTATTAATTTAGGCAAATGGGTATAGCCGGGCTAATGTCAAATTAATGTATTGCTTATCAAAGTGTACTGCTTTGACTTTTAAGCACTTTTTTTTTGGTGAAATTGCATTGTACTCGCTGGGCTGAATTGCGTGTATCCTTGACAAGTTAGAATTTAGTTGCTATAGTGTCTAGCGAGTTATGCTTTCTCTGTCACATGTCAAAAAGTGCCACGTAATTCACTGCACAGTACAATGAGTTAGGCTACGTGGACCGTTGTTGCAGGTTACGTAGTCTGACACGTTGACTGGCCTAACTCGCTGCACTACGGTGAATTACGTGGCCTCAAACTCGCTATCACGTGTCCAGATGTAACTTGCTACGTGTTTTAGTGAGTTAAGTAATGTGGCATTCCGATAAATATTTGTCAATGACATGACAAAAAGGTCATTGTCCCTGGGAAGTTCACCTCTCCCATCAAGTAAATGACTTTTAGTTGATCTTTGTTATTATCATTGATTTGATATCGTAAAGAAACAAAAAGGAGAAAATACCATGTTATTTACTCTATAATCATTTACAACCTTGTATCTTTTTTTATCATTTGTATCTCCTGTAATTTTTTTTCATCCAATTTCACATTGAACGTTATTAAATATTGGGCTAATATACCAATTTTGCCCATGTGAATAGTAAAATAAACATTGGGGAGGTAGGTGATTAAAAAAAGAAAAAGAAAAAGAGTAAGTGATAAAATATTGAATCACAACATTTTTTTTAAACTTTTCCTTTACAAGAATTGAAAAAAATTAAACTTTTTTATGTGAGAAACAATGTGGAATTGAACAAGCTAATCGGATGGATATATGACCATTGAAAGTGAATGATGTCCTATTCAACATTATGTATACGTTTTTTTCTTATGTTTATAGTTTATTTGTGTCTTTTTTTTTTTAAATTCGTTTTTTCTGTAGTTACGCAGATAATTTATCTGCAGTAAGTCCAATACAATGTTGTTTTGAGACAGAAATCATGGTGTTTTTGTAATTTTAATTTATTTCAAGGTTATTATAGTCTTTATAATTATAATTTTTTAATCTTTCAATCTCAAAACGATATCATTTTAGGAGTAAATGCAGATAACTTATTTACAGTAATTACAGAAATATTTTGCTGTTTTTTTTTATACAATGTGACAACACGTTTGAACGTATAACCTCATGCAAATTATTTAAATCTCTCACTATTAGACCAATCATAATATATATATATATATATATATATATATATATAGGTTTTCTCACCCTTTTGCCCCTTATTAATTAATTAATAACCATTTTGTCCCTGAATTGAAATTATCTACCAATCTGTCCCTCTTTAATCGACTATCTTGCATTTTTAATCGACTAAATGAGCAAAACAGACAAAAATGGCTGTTGGGAGATTTAGTCGACTAAATCTCCCTATTTAGTCGACTAAATCTCCCAACAGACAACAAAGGAAAACAAGTCAGTATGATTTTTTAATCGATTAAGTAGGGAGATTTAGTCGACTAAATCTCCCAACAACCATTTAGTCGATTAAAAATGCAAGGTAGTCGATTAAAGAGGGACAGATTGGTAGATAGTTTCGAATCAGGGGGAAAATAGTTATTAATTAATTAATGAGGGATAAAATGGTCAAATAGCCTATATATATATATATATATATATATATTCTGCATAAAATATTTTTTAAAAAAAGTGTAAAAGCCATTCTTTTTGGAAAAGTGTTTCTTCTTTTAAATTACATAATTTATGTCATTTCACTCTCACAAAGAGGTGAGACCCACACTTTTATATTTTTTTGTCCACTTTTTTTTTCTTTTATCTATCTTTTTCTCTTACTTAAAATGACACAACTTTACGTAACTTTATGTAGTTTAAAATTAGGGAAATGATAGTCTCATGCTACATAAGATACCTATCTTATGTCATATACCCATAGAATTTTGTGCCAATTTTTTATTTTCTTTTTAAATTATGGACCCCACATATTTATATCACTCACATAAGAGTACTATATCATATAACATGAGATTAATAAATTCCTTAAAATTATACACTTTTACCAGCTAGAGGATATTGTAATCGTACTACACTCTTCTTCTACAGTGCAGTAATAATTTCTAAACATCACTCAGACATTTCTGAGCCACACAATTGCAGACGATGAAACCTCAACTCAATCCTCATCAGCTGAGTCTCATCCTCACTCGTCACGTGTCAAGCAACCAGTGGTTATGTTCTTCTATCCCTGACACGTCAGCACCTCCATGACACCCACTGAATTGCATCAAGCCACAAAAAACAACACAAGCTTACCCTTACTTCTTCTCTCTCTCCAGTTTCTTCTCAAACAAGATCACTTCCACACAAGGAAGCAAAACTAGCATCAATCCTTTTGGGTTTGCATTTCTCATGGTGTACTTCAAACTTTGAGTGTCTGTGTTATAGAATTAACACTATGGAGGCCCTCAATGCTGTTGGATTGAACCCTCTATCTGTTCTTTCTGATAGAAGAAAACAACCCAGAAAATTCCCTTCACTGCCCACAATTTCTGCATGCAAAGTTACAAACTTTTCTAGTTTTAGCAACAGGAAACAGGCACTGCAAGAGCGGTTATCAAGGGGTTTGCATGAGGGTCTATTTCTTGCAACTTCTTCAGTTGTAAATGGTGGAGTTGCTAGAGCTTTAACTTATGAGGAAGCATTGGGGAAATCTTTGAGTGCACCTAGTTCTGGGGACTTTGATGCAAATGGGTTTGTGGATAGTGTTATAAGTTTTGCAACAGAGAACCCAGCAATTCTTGCTGGAGGAGTAGCTGTTTTGGTAGTGCCACTTGTTTTGTTTCAGGTTCTGAAGAAGCCTAAGCCATGGGGTGTTGAATCAGCCAAAAATGCATATGCAAAACTGGGTGCTGATGGAAATGCTCAATTGCTTGATGTAAGAGCACCTATAGAGATTAGACAAGTGGGTACCCCAGATGTTGGGGGTCTGAGGAAGAAACCTGTGTCAATAGCTTACAAGAGTGATGATAAGCCAGGGTTCTTAAAGAAGATTTCATTGAAGTTCAAGGAACCAGAGAATACCACATTGTTCATTCTGGACAAGTAAGAATAACACAGAACAATCTTGTTTGCAGTTTTTCTCGATTTGTCATTATGATCCATGCTGGTGTTATAGTGCATTCAGTCATTTTGGTTATGAATAGTGTAATTTTTTTCTCTCTCTAGAAATCTCATTAACATTCAAAGGTTGTTGTGTCATTGTATCATGCATTCAAATGGTCATCTCACTTGGATCAATCTTTGATATAAGTTTTTTCTCTAAGGGAAAAAGCATAAATCACATTAAAGCTTCAAACTTAAGTTATTTTCCCTCTTATTGTGAATGATTTCAATGTTAGAGATTACAGCATTTTCTAAATTTTATCAAAAAAAAAACTTTCTTCTTTTTGATGAATTTCATTCAGATTAAATAAAAACAAGAACATCTACGACATCTATCTCTTAAAAGAGAAAAGAAGGAACAGTTATGAAATCTATGTTAAAGTAATAACCAAACCATAACACTATTTTCTGTTTGATGGATAACGTTAAGTTTACTAATCACCATAGAGTATACACATGTCCTATTTGGGGCATTAGCAAGAAAATCAATATTTAAGCTTATATATCTGCAGTCTACATCATCTGATGTGACATTTGAGGAACTTTAATTACTTAAATTTGTTGTTTCTTCTTGCACTTCACAAAAGAATATACTTGAAGCTGATTGAGTGAACTTGTGATGGAAGCCAGATTTGATGGGAACTCTGAACTGGTTGCAGAGTTGGTCACCTTTAACGGATTTAAAGCTGCATATGCAATTAAGGATGGTGCTGAAGGACCACGAGGATGGATGGTATTTCTTTTCTCTTTTCCTCCGCCCCCTTTTTTTTTGTTTAATGTTTATCATATTTGGATTTAACTGCTCGTCTATACACTGACATGGACTGGAATTCTGCAGAATAGTGGTCTTCCTTGGATAGCACCAAGGAAAGCATTGAGTTTGGATTTTGGCAATCTGACAGATGCTATCACTGATGCAATAGGAGTATGTATCTGGGATTCATCTAATTGCAATTATAATTTTCAATGCTGTTGCACTTGCAAAATACTACTAATATTTTCAGATTGCAAAATAGTAGGCATATTCTTTCTGTTAAATTTAAGACTATGGCAGATGCACTGAAATTGTTTTGAGAAAAATAAAATGTTAGCTTTCTTAAATTGAGGATTTTTGCTAGTAAGAAAGGGAACAGATTAATCAGTGAAAATGTAGAATGAATTCTTAACTTAATTATCGGAAAAGTTAAATTCGAGAATGAGATATTGCATTTGAAGAGTATGGTAATTGATCCATTTCTACACGCTTGCCTTTAAAATAAATAGACATTGTTCGTGATCTTAAATTTTAGCATTTCTGAGTATTTCTAATTAATGAAGTTTTACTACAGGATACCTCTGATGGCTTGGCTGTTACTCTTGGGATTGCTGCAGCTACTGGACTCGGTCTATTAGCTTTTTCTGAGGTTGATCTGATGAGTTATTACTTATAATTTATTCCTTTTTCTCGAAGAGCAATAATCCATCATGATGTGAATATGTTACTGACATAAAATTACTTGTACGTGTTGTTACTTTGTTTGTAGATAGAAACAATTCTCCAACTTGTAGGATCTGCTGCACTTGTTCAGTTTGCAAGCAAGAAGCTTCTATTTGCTGAGGTAAGTATGTTTTTTGAAGCAGGACGCATGACTTTTCCATCATGAATATGCATTAATTTTATACTTCCTCCCCATGATGAGTTTATTACACATTAAATCAGCATCAGATATTTCTCTTCAAGGAATGAAGGGTATGTTTCTTTTTTTTACGACTTCATCAAAATGTAAGCATTTATACAAGATAAATAACTGAAAGAGTAGGGTCATAAAATTGAACTAGATACATAAATCAGAGAAGGACCATGTTAATGTTTGTTACTACCTAGATGTATTTTGAACCCACAGGCACGAAGAGAGAAATTCTAAGGAAGATAGAAAGAAAAAGAACGAACCGACATGCAAAGCTATAGCTTGTAGTACTGTCCTTTGGGGTAATTTTCTGTTTGCTTAACACATCCACATCCTAGGTGCACATGATCCTGGCTGTTTTGTATGAACTTCCAGTAGAAGTGGATAGTGATGATTGATGTGGAAGTTGAAATATATTAATAGTCAAATTGCACATTCATGAATTTGTACACATGGCTTTTGTTAACAATTGAGACCAACCATTGCATGACAATTAAGCGAGCTCATTAGTCATGTCCTTCATTTCTGGTTTATGATTATTTATAGAAGTAGAATTTTAATTTATTTGATGACAGGACCGAAGGCAAACACTACAACAGGTTGATGAGTTCTTGAACACCAAGGTTGCCCCTAAAGAGCTTGTTGATGAAATACAGGTACTTAAAATTTTTCATGATCTATATCCTAATAAATTACCCGTAATTATGATGTGATGCATTTTGGAATGTTTATTTCAATGGACAATGTATAATATCTATTTCTTAAAATTTGCCTTATGTGTGATTTCTTTATTCCCCTTCCTCTGACCTTGTTCTCTTTGAATGGAATGGCTGGGAACATTAGGAAATTGGAAAGGCTCTTCTACCAGCCTCCACCAATAATAAGGCTCTTCCTGTTCCAACAGAAAAAAGTCCAGAGCTTGATGCAGCTGATAGCACCGTACAGAAAGCTGAAGCTACTCCTGACAGTGTCACCGAGTCCAAAGTAGATGCTGTAGCAGCACCTGAAATAAACTCGGTGCCCACAACTGAAAATAAGGCAGAATCACTTCCTGTGCTACCAAAACCACTTTCACCATACCCATACGTAATGTCTTAACTTCCTTGCACTATGAATTTTTCACTTTCTGTGCTGATTAGATAGGCTTGTTTTCTTGGAACTTTTCTTTCCATATATGTTTTACTTCCAGTGTGATTATGATCTTGAAATAGAATCTCTTTATTAGACTATAAGGCAAATAATTGTATTGTCATTCTCACATGTCACGCTGCATTTTGTGATTACATATAACTCTCATTTCTGAGGCCCCTCTGCCCAAGAGAGAATGTGAAGTTGCATGTGAGAGGAGAAATCATATTTCTTGAAGTTTTCAAAAAAAAATTAAGTGATAAGTTATGTTTGGTCGTGGTTAATGTTGGATCTGTAAGCTAGCGGAGTTTATGAAAGAGACAGTTGCGACTTGCGAGGGAAAGCCACTGTGCACAAGAAAAGGCTTGAAGCCCACAGGGTGATGTGTGTACAGTGACAAGTGATAGTAAAGAAGGTTAGGGTTCAGTACATGTGAGGCAAGATTCGAACTATGCTCACTCGTATTCGAATTAGGATACGAGCTCTTATCTTTTAGAACCTGTGGGGCCCATGGTGTGGGTCCAGAACAAGTTAATTTATGAAAACTATTCTCTTGCTTTATATTCCATGCTCTTGACACATGTTTACCATCCTTCATGTCCATTTCTGCTTTGCTTTTTTTTCTTCTTGAATTGCAGTATCCAGATTACAAGCCTCCAACATCTCCTACACCTTCACAGCCTTAGAGCTTCACTTGTTTTAATCTTGAAGATAATTCTATAGCAGGCAAATCAATACTCTGAAATATCCACCACGCATCAAGAGCTTACTTACAAATACTATGATCTATATTCCTGTCAGAAAGTTTTCAATGTACATGCATCTTAGGTTGGAGATAAGATCCATGTCACAAGTTGTATAATTTATAGTCTGTTATGATTATCCTTCCATTTGTGCTACTCCGTACACTTTTTGTACTCGATGGATTTGTTGGAGAGGTAGTTGTCTTAGTTAACATTGTACTCATAATAGTAGTTATGTTGGGATTTATTGTAACATTGCCTATTTCAGTTTTGGAGTAAGCAAAATAAGATTTTATATATGCAATTCATGGAGTTTGTGACATTAGGATATCTGAGATGATTTTAAATTTTCATAGACAAATCAATGGCTATGGAAAGCATGACTGGGAAAATTATATATATATATATATATGGTTTGTTTTTATGCAATTTTTCCTGAGATTTCTATATCCCACATGGGGGTAAGAAAGTTGTATATTCAGTATTTACACTCGACATCATTGGTTAAGTTGAAATGTGGGATCATTAATATGTTTGGTGATAATTTCATACAATTTTTAAACTGATTGATCCTTCACTCATCATTTTATTTTAACATACAGTATGTTATTTAAAATTTAAGTAAACATCAAACCTAGAATTATATACCAGCAATGGCAACAAATATCTAAATCATTTAAAATTTGATATGCATTATCATCAAAATATTATCACATTATGTAATGGTTTTATAAAATAATTTCACATTTCACAAACAAATATTAAATAATATTAAGTAATTAAAACTTGCACATGATCTAAGTGAATCCCCTTTACACTCAATTACCAAACAACTAAAACTTTTAATTTATATGATTATTAACGAATTAAGCATGATTAGAGCTACGTTTTTGCCATCAAGCTGTAGAGGTGTAAATAGGTTAGGTTAGATTTTGACTTAAATAGGCAAAACTTGTGTAAACTTCTTTAGGCTTGAATGATCTGTTAATTTTATGTTGGCTCGAATTATAAGTCTGATCTGCTTTATATTTAAAAAATAAAAGCATTAGTCTAGGTCTGTTAGTTTTTTTTAGCCTATTAGATATTTAATAATTAAAAAAAAAAATCAAATAATATTACTTTATTATTCAACTTTGTAGCTACTCGAACAAGCATAATTAACCATCAAACATCCAAGGAAGTAAAACTGAAATCAAAATATAAAATCACATAAAGTGTAATATCACATAGATAAGTCTTACTTACATATTACATATAGGCAGGTCCAGGTCATTGCCTACCTCCTTAATCACTAGTTGTTGGTGGTTCGATGGTGTAAGGCTTTGGACTTGCAAATCTTCTACCAAACACGAATGCTACTTTTTCTCATAAGTATTTAGGACTCCTTTCTCTTTTTCCGCTCATTTGAAAACTTGCTTCAAATTCAAACTCCGATTGAGTAGCAATGTCTTTTAGTCCTTTCACCGAACACCTACAGTGCAGATCAAATGCACATAACGCCCATTGGTCTCCTCCAAGCTTTGTTTCTGCAAAGGACCCTGGTACTGCGTACCGCTAGAATTTTTACTGATTTTTCTCTATTCTCTCTCCATATTCAAAGCTGTTTTAAAAAACCTCTCTAGGTCCCCCTCTCTGTCCATACTTATATTCCTATATATGCAAAAATTCTTTAATGCAATGGTGTTGAAAAGTAATGGAAAAATATTGAACCTGACATTGGCGATAACACAGAGCCTGAGCCTGAGCCTGAGCCTCCATTTTCTTTCTTGATAACTCTTTTTGGTTTGCTGTGCTTCGAGCCATGAGCGTAACAGCTTGCGCGTTTGTGTGGATTTCTCCTGTGTTGGCGTGTTGAAACTGACAGAGTGATGGCTGTTGTACCTACTGTAGCTATCTTTGTCAGAGAGGTCGTTTGTTTAAGTTTCTAGAAAAAGTAACTTTTATCATTTCTTTATTTAAAAAGTACTTTTTACAAAAGTTAAACTTATTTATATTTTTATAAAAATATTTAAATTTTGAAAAAAATATTTGACTTTTGACTTCTGCTTTTCTTAGAAGTTAAAATTTTTAACTTCTGAAAAAAAGTAGATTTTTGGCTTTTTTTTGTGACTTTTCTCTTTTTAAAAAACAGACATTCAAACGAACTAAAAACGAAAAGTGCTTTTTTTCTAAAAAAAAAACAACTTTTAAAGAAAAAAAAGCTCATCCAAACGGGACCTGAGTGAATCATGAAATGGTCTAAGGAAAAAAAAAACTGAGATTTTTCTTGAATTTTAATTATTATTAATTTTTATAAAAAAAAGTCTGAGCAGAAATAAAATATATATATATATATATATATATATATATATATATATATATATATATATATTGAAAATAGAATAACAATATTTGCTTTGTAAAGTGAATGGAATAAAAATTAAATGTTGAATTCATAAACAGACTATAACATTTATGTTTGCTTTGTAAAGTAGTTAAAAATATTTATTTGAATAAAATAAAGATAAAAACGTATTCTACATATAATATTTATTTAGACGAAAAATAAAATTTAATTTTTTTGAAAAAAAATTGGACAAAATATGGTGCTCACACTCACACAAAAATAAGTGGATCCCATTATAAAGAAAAAAGAAAAAAAATTATTAAAATATATTTATTTTTATGTTAGTATGGCAGATGATATTTTATTTTATTTTAGGAGAAGTAATTCTCATGTAGAATGAGAGAAATTCTCTCATGTTAAGAGACAGATAAAGTGGATCCCACTAATTTTTAAAAAAAAGAAAAAAGAAAGACACATTTTTTTTTTTTTTGAAATATTCCTTCGGTTCATCGCTTTGCGATTAGTCCGATTCGGGGCGGGTCCGGGATTAAGGCTTTAAACCCCTCCCAAAGGTGGTACTAGGGAGATTTGAACACATGCCCTCACCCCCACCTGCTCAGCTCCCATGCGCCAACTGAGCTACCACCATTTGGTGAAAGACACATTTTTTGAAGTGAGAGTAACATGAGAGATAAATCTCATGCAACATAAGAATATGATTTTCCTTTATATTTTAACATAAGTATGTTATTTAAAATATAAGTAAACATCAAATATAGAATTATATGCATTATCTTCAAAATATTATCACATTATGTAATGGTTTTATAGATTAATTTCACATTTCATAAGTAATTATTAAATAATATAAAGTATTTAAGACTTACACAGGCTTTTTGACCCTTATAACCCTTTAGGTATAATTAATTACCAAATTGACCTTCATTATAAACTATTTTAAAATTTTAACCTCCCAAAAAACATAACACCAATCTGCCCCTGTTTGACCGTTGACCACCAAGCCTACCCGGGTACACCCCTCCCTACCCGGGTATTTTTTGAATTTTTTTGCTTACCCGGGTAGGGGGAGGTGTACCCGGGTATATTTCTTGACATCTGAAAAATTGCTTGAATTATTTACCCGGGTAGGGAGGGGTGTACTAGGGTAAATTCTTGACATGAGATGAATCCATGTTGAATAGGGAAAAGAAAGCCTAGTGTAAGTTCCACTATTTTTGCAGTATGCCCTATTTGTAGCTATGTAGCACCGATACGGACACGAGACACGTGACACGATACAACACGACACTCCGACACGTTAATTCTAAAAAATGTTAGATTTCGACACGTTAGGACACGTTTTGATATTACATAAATTTTTTAATTTATGTAATATATATTGTATGTAATATTTAATAATTTAACAAAAAAAATGAATCTAAACTTATAATATTCATAAATTTTGAAAAGAAACATAAGATATCCCAAATATTTATATTAAATTCAAAAAAATGGTAATCGTAGTTTAACGAATCTAATAATTGAAACTAAAATCTCAACGCAACGCAACCTTTGAACCTTTTTTTGAATTTCTATAACACGTGTTGGAGTGTCGGAGAGTGTCGGAGTGTCGGAGAGTGTCGGAGTGTCCGAGAGTGTCGGACACGACACGTCAGGATTTTTGAAGTGTCGGTGCTTCATAGATTTGTAGTTTGAAAGAGTCGTTAAGAATACATTCTATTTTTTCCTGATGGAAGCATATTATAATCATGTGGTAGTCCTTAAAGCCCAAATTACCTACTAAAGCCAAGTGATGATGCCCTGCGGGAATCCTTTTCCAGAATCATGTAGGCTCTGAGAAAGATTCGTAAATAAAATTACATTTGAATAATACTTTAGTTCCATAGAATGATCTGATCAGAAAATACACTTGCTGTCATTGCATGATAAGACATGAAATGTTACTCGATTTACTACCCTGATAACTGATTACTATTTTTTCAGTTTCTGTAAAGCTCCAGTTGGTGTCTAGTCTACTGTGTGGCTTGATGAACTAAATTTAAGTTTTGCAGGGAAATGAACTTCATAATCAAGGAAGGTTCAATGATGCTTTACAGAAGTATATGCTTGTAAGTGCACTTTTGTGACTTCTTAACTGTCTTCCCCACACTTTTTTATCTTGCTTATCCCTATTTTGGAGACTCTAAGGAAATTATCAGTTTTTTGGTCTGTTTTCATTTTTTTATATTCTAGGCAAAGGAAAACATAAAAGATATTCCATCTTCTCAAAGTAGGAAACTTCTTTTGGCATGCTTACTTAACTTGATGTCCTGTTACTTGAAAACAAGGAAGTATGCTGAATACGCATAAATGAAGGTTACGAGGTATTCGTGATTCCTTTTCTTTTGCCATTTCAACTTGATGTTAATTGTTAATTTTAATAGCCAAATGCTATATTTAAGTAGTGGTATTTTGGGAAAATTTATCAGCTGAGAAGATTAGAAAGAACACTACATTGTAATTGTAATATTTAAGAAATTAGTTACTCCCAATTGTGCTGCTTATGTAACAATATGAATATTGTCCTAGATTTACCCGGATACACCCCTTCTTACCCGGGTAAATAATTCAAGCAATTTTTCAGATGTCAAGAAATATACCCGGGTACACTCCTCCCTACCCGGGTAGGCAAAAAATTTCAAAAAATACCGGGGTAGGGAGGGGTGTACCCGGGTAGGCTTGGTGATCAACGGTCAAACAAGGGCAGATTGGTGTTATGTTTTTTGAGGAGGTTAAATTTTTGAAATAGTTTATAAAGAAGGTCAATTTGATAATTAATTATACCTAAAGGATTATAAGGGTAAAAAACCCGACTTACACATGACATAAGTGAATCCCCTTTACACTCATTTACCAAACAACTAAAACTTTTAATTTATAAGATTTATAACAAATTAAGCTATGACTAGAGCTGCGTTTTTGCCATCAAGGTAATGTTGTAATTTTTTTACACCATTCTTATATTTCTTGATTTTTTTTTGGTATAACTTAGAGTATCTCTATTCAACCTCTTCTGCTCACTTTGTTCTTGGAATACAGCTCTAAAGACTATCCCTCATTAGAACAACTGGTTTGAGCTTCGCTATTAGAAGAAGATGAGACTAATCCCTCATTCAAGAAGAAAGACACATCCTCTAATCTTTAAAGATTTTTCAAGAATTTACTTGACGAGGGTTTGAGCACCTGACAAGCAAACAGCTCATAACGGTAAATAATTTTGAAATTGGGGGTTGTTTGGTAAACGAGGAAACGGAGGCATGGCTTCCGCTCGAAAAAATCAAAAAAACGAAAGCGAGTTAGAAACAAAAAGAAGCGCCAGTTTTAATTTTTTTGAAAAAAAATGAAAATGAAATTGAAAATTAAAATGTGAAGGTCGCGTTTGGTTTGTGTCCATTGCTGAAATCCCATGGCAAGAGTTAAGCATGCTCCAGCTCTTCGCAAAAGCGGTTCGTGCTTTATTTTTATTTTTTATTTTTTTTGAATTTGAAGTCTTTGTTTTCACTCTTCATTCCCAAAACCCTCACTTTCCTTCGTTATGCAAATTCACAGGTAGAAAGAACGCGCCATCTACACCAGCTTCAGCACCACCACAATCCCAATCAGTAACCTCCTCTCTCTCTCTCTCTCTGTTACGATTTCTAGGTTTATATGTCCACAGTTTTTTGTTTTTGTTTTTGTTTTTGTTTCATTGAATTTGAATATTCTGAAGCCTGCTCGTGGAGATAGGAGGAGGAGAGGTGAACAAGGAGAACCACAGTGTATGTATGTGTGTGTGTTTCATTGTTTCAGGAAAAGAAAAAACAAAAAACAAAATAAAAAATAATGTTCTATTTTCTTTCTGAGTTGGTTTGGTTTGTGCTAATAACTATGCTGATTTTGGTGTTTGTTTTGTTAAAATATGAAAAAATAAAATTGCAGCACCTGGTACTCATGGGAGGAAGAAAAGGCGGAGTAGGCCAGGAACGGTGGCACTCCGTGAGATCCGTAAATTTCAGAAGACTTTCAAGTTACTTATCCCAGCTGCTCCATTTATTAGATGTGTAAGATTTGTGTCAACCTTTAAAAATCATCATCAATGACCATTGAAATGCAAAATTTGAGGATTTGGAGGATAATGTTACTTTCTATCTGATATAAACTTAGGGGGGAAAACTTGTTTTGGAGTGTGGCTGTTGAGTCTGACAATTGTAGTTAGGTCGAAATAAGCATCATAGTTTGGTTGCTACTCTCTTTTTTTTAAGGAATGTTTTTGTAAATTTTATCACTTATTCACTGATAGAGGGGCGAGCCTTGTAGTGGTGAAGTTGCTCTTTGTGACTAGAAGGTTATGAGTTCGAGTATTGGAAACGGTCTCTTTGTAAATAGATAAAAGTATGACTGAATACAATTGACTCTTACTCTTACTCTCTCAAGTTGGGCAGCCTTGTGCATTGGGACTTGCCCTATCACTTATTCACTGATAAAAGTTTTTGAAAAGCTTGCTCCTTATAGAATCACAAGCTTGTTATTAACTAAGATTAGTTGGCCTATTAGGCTGAATTAAATCTTGTGGGATGTTTGTACTCACTGTTGGTGCATTGTTTTTAATTTTGCTGTAGGTTAAACAGATTACGAACCAGCTATCTACGCAGGTCTCTCGCTGGACACCTGAAGCCGTGGTAGCTATTCAGGAGGTATTTAACTCATTTGAGTAATCACTAGAGTGCTTGCAAGTTGCAATTTATCTAAATTATCGTGCAAATGTTTTCTTTCTATATTTAAATGAAAAATCTGTTTATAAATTGGTTTTAACTTCTCCCAGACATTGTTTCAATATTATTTGTTTCATACATAGAATATTGTTTATAAGTTATTTGAATCTACAGCCGTCCAGTCTTTAGTTTGTTTATTTTATGTGTATGATCGGATGGTTATATAATAAATTGAAGCACAATGGACATTTCCAAATCTGCTTAGAAAATAATCCATTGATTATTGAAGATTGAGATTTTAGACACTATGTTTGAGTAAAACCCAATATGCTCTAGCTCTCTCCAGTCTTATTGAAATGGGATTAGTATTACCAACAATTATTGGTTCAAGTGATACGGAGTTAGTTCCCCTCAACCAAAGGTCTCGAACTTGAGTTTTGAGAATGGAAAAATGGCGATGGGAGAGTCGCCTCCTATATGGGTCCAACAATGCTTGAAGCGATGAACTGATTTAACAGTACATGAGGTGGTGCAACGCATGCTTCTTTACATAGCAACTAAGGTTTCTGTTCTCTTATCATGCCTTTCATGTAATCACTTTGAGAAAACTGTTTCAACAACCTAGGCTATGTTTGGAATGGAAAAGGATGGTATGAAATCAAAATGAAAAGGATGGAATGAAAAAGAGTTGCCATCCCTCTGTTTGGATAATTATTAATGAGGGAGGAAAGGAGAAGGTAAAGGGTTATAAGTATAAATTTTCAGTATAACCCTTATAAACTATTTTAAGTAACTCATTTTATTAGGTAAAATAGTAAATGACATTTTTCAAATAAAATGCATTCTCCTTTGTTACTTCCCAAGTTGGAGGAGAACCAACAATGAAAGTTTGAGGAGGCCAGGGGCCCTCATCCAACAGACTCTTGACCATCATCCACACCTTTAATACGTCATCCCAGTTGCCAAATCTACTTCTATGATGATTTTTTCTGATGCCTTGTACTAAGTTTAGTTAGCAGCGTTGCTGTTTTTTGTGATTTATTTTGAAATGCTTGTTATGTGATTTATAACAACATATTTCATATATACTATGATCATTCTGAGTTTTTATTTGACAATCCTGCAGGCAGCCGAGGATTATCTGGTTCATTTGTTTGAAGGTGGAATGCTCTGTGCAATTCATGCAAGGCGTGTTACTCTTAGTAAGTTGATAAAATTATTTTCCTAATGGAAAAACTTATCAATCACGAATTTATCCTTTATAAATTCTATGCTGCTTTTATTGGTGAATGGAAAAAAAAATAAAAAATTTTTTGGTTACAGATGAATGAATTCCTTTGTTACTGTATTAGTTGCTTTTAAACAATATTCTACAGTCTGTACTCTGTATGATGTAGTTAACTATGGGGATTCAGTGAATGGTAGAGAAAAAAATTGTGGTAGTGTTGTTTTATTTGAGCAGAGCACATGGAGTTCTGACTTACCATGTCCATCCACTCCCATTCTTTTAATTGGGTATGACCACTTTTAAAGAATGGTACTCTTGGCTATACCGTGTAACGGGCACATGCTACATCTGCTAAATCCAGAAAACTAAGTGTTAAATGTGCTTTGTGAACTGTTTGAGACCTCTGGTCATGGAAAGGTTTGCAGAAGATATGCACGGGTGATTAAGATCAACAATTTTCAGTAATAGAAAAAAGTCATTCTCAGACAGATATTTGTGTTGCCTTCTGGTGAGTGAGCTGGTGTCATACTGTTATGGATGAATTTAAGTTGCTAGATATTTAAATGAACAGAATACTCAAACAGAGCCTTGGTTAGCTTGTATAGTTGTATTTCCCAAAGATAATTTCATTCCTGCTGTTCATTAATTGATTAATGTTTTTCCCTTATGAATATTTCCATGTTGTTTTCTTTCAGTAACCTCATGAATAAATGTTCCATTTGGTTTTTTGTTGCCTCAGTGAAAAAGGATATTGAGTTGGCACGTAGGCTTGGAGGAAGAGGACAGCCTTGGTGAGAGCAATATACTGGTGAACACCATTGAGCAATATACGGGTTTCAAAGAAGCCATTGCAGCTTGTAAACCCAGCACTCAAATTGCAGTAATTATTTGGCATTAAATATTAGGAACTAGGCTAACTCATGTATCAATGATCATATCTTTGTAGGTAAATACCGTGCTAGATTCTGTTGTAGAATGAACCTATTGGAGCTCAAGAAAACTATGAAATACCTCAGTCTATTGATTTTGTAGAAAAGTGATTATTACAGATAATGAAATTAACAAAGGGAAAACTAAATATATATACAAGAGGATTCAGCCTCAATCTAATCAGAGGACCTATTATAATAACCAACTTAGCTAACAAACTAACTGCACGAGCGTTCTTTTGTTATTATGTTGTGATTAGTTGGTCGGAAGAAGCTTCTGTGTGACGTGGCTGATAGTGAATGCAAGTGTGGCTTGTCTACTGAATTTGGAATTGGGCCAGACTCAATAGTGGTATTTGAGACTGGGCCTGGAGTTGGACCAAGTTGTGTTACCCCTCCACAAGTGGGACTATGTAGATTAACTAGTCCCAACTTGGAAAGAGTAAGCTGAAATGCAGTAGGAGGAAGAGGCTTCGTGAATGTATCAGCTAGTTGAGAGGAAGACTTGACTGGAAGCAAACGCAGCAAACCGGAAGTTATCTTTTCGCGGGTAACATGACAGTCGATCTCAATATGCTTAGAACGTTCATGGAAAGCAGGGTTATGAGCCAAGTAGATAGCTGATTTATTATCGCAGAAAACAGAAGCAGGCTTGGACCAAGGAAGAGAGAGGTCACTAAACAGATGTTGAAGCCATTGGAGCTCACATGCAAGGGAAGCAATAGCTCTGTATTCCGCTTTGGACGAAGAGCGAGAAACCGTGGACTGTTTCTTTGATTTCCATGCAACAAGTGAGGAACCAATAAACACACAGAAGCCAGTGATAGAGCGACGTGTATCCGGGCAACAAGCCAGAAGCTGGTGAACCTTTGATGTAGCGTAAAACACCTACTGCTGATTGGTGATGAACGTCAAGAGGACAAGAAAGAAATTGGCTAAGCTGTTGTACAACGAAGCTCAAATCAGGGTGTGTGGTAGTCAAGTATAAAAGACGACCAATCAACCTTCGATAAGCAAAAACATTCGATATTGGAGTTCCATTGGAGCGGCTGAGATGAAGAGAAGCATCCATGGGACTATTACAGGGCTTAGCAGCTAGCATGCCCATATCAGCTAAGATTTCAAGCGCATACTTGCGTTGATTCAAATGAATGCCACGGGAGGAACGAGACACCTCAAGACCCAGAAAATAGCGAAGGGGACCAAGATCCTTGATGCGAAATTTCTCATGAAGAAAGGTCTTGACCCGAGCAATCTCAGAAGAGGAATTACCAGACAAAACGATGTCATCAACATAAACCAAGAGAACGGTGAAGGAACTTCCACGTTGAAGGGTGAACAATGAGTGATCTGATTGGCCTTGAACATAACCAAGAGAGAGTAATGCAGAAGAGAGTTTACTGTACCATTGCCTACTGGCTTGTTTGAGACCGTACAAGGACTTCTTCATACGGCAAGCTTGATTGGGCTTGGAGACTTCAAGACCCGGAGGAATGGTCATGTAAACTTCTTCAAATAAATCGCCATGAAGAAAGGCGTTGTCGACATCCAATTGCTCAAGTAGCCACCCCTTGGAAGCAACAACAGCTAGGAGAACACATATGAAAGTGAGTTTGGCCACGGGGCTGAAAGTGACTGGACAGTAGGGGTTTGCTGGTGGGGTATGTTGGGCAGTGTAGATAATAAAGGTAAGTCAAAATCAGGTAAAGCTGCTGATGTGGGGTTACTGTGTGATGTGGATTGCACAATGTGAGGTTGTCGGTGGGAAATATCGGGTAGTGTTATTGGATGAAAAGCAGGCTCAATAGTGGTAGCGGATGTGAGTGAAATAGGACAGCTAGCAGTAGAGGGTTGGGTTTGGGAAGAGGATATTGGATCAAAAGGAAAGTAGGATTCGTAAAAGATCACGTTACGGGAGATGAAAGTTTCTCTAGATGAAAGGTCAAACAATAGGTAGCCCTTGACACCATCACGATACCCAAGGAAAACAGCTTTCCTTGCTCGTGGAGAAAATTTGGTACGGTTGGAAGTGAGAGATGCGGCATAAGCCAAACAACCAAAGACGCGAAGGTGGAGTAAAGTCGGAGGGTGACCATATAGAGACTCATAAGGTGTTTTATTGCTAAGTGAAGGTGTGCATGTTCTATTTATAAGGTGAACAGTGTGTGTGATAGAATAGCACCATAAGGTATTGGGGATATGAGCTTGAAAGTAAATGGCACGGGCAACATTCATAACATGCTGATGTTTTCTCTCAACTTTGGCATTCTGTTGTGGTGTCTCAACACAACTACATTGGTGTGCAATGCCTTTTAATGCATAAAACTCTTTCATCATAAACTCAGGACCATTATCCGTGCGTATTACTTTAACAGATGTGTTGAAATGGTTGTGAACATAGGTGATAAAGTTTCTAAGATGGTTTCTAGTCTCATATTTGCACTTCATTAAAAATACCCAAGTAAACCTAGAGTAGTCATCTACTAAGGTAAGAAAGTATCGATGACCGTGTATGGAACTTGTTGAATATGGCCCCCATATATCAGCATGCAATAACTGAAAAATAAAAGTGCTTTTGGTATCACTCAATGGAAATGGTAATTTTCTCTGTTTAGCTAAATGGCAAATATCACACGGTTCAATATGAGATGGAGGTACAAAGGGAAATTGAACTGACATATAATGAGAAACCTTTTGGGAAACATGCCCCTAATCTCCTGTGCCATAAGGTTGACACATCATTATTCACAGAATTCGAATTATTACAATTGGAGTTGGTATTGAATACAGAAGTGTTTGCAGAATCATCAGTCTTCACTTTTGCTATTTTTCTGATCACATACAGTCCATCACATTGCTCAGCAGAACCAATCGTCCTCAGGTAATTGGAGATTTTCTGTTGGATGAGACATTGAGATTTGTCAAAAACAATGAAATACAGGTTGGATTTCAAAAGTTTTGAAACGGAAATAAGATTTAAACGAAATTCTGGAACATATAGCACATCTGTGAGAGTAAGGTGAGGAGTAAGATGCACAATTCCAGATATTGATGTTACAACATTAGATCCATTTGGAAGAGTTATTGAGGTTGGTTTAATATGATGAAACGAGGAAAACTGAGATGCAACAAAGGAGATGTGATCTGTCGCACCTGTGTCCACGATCCAATTAACATCATTGGTACTTGGTTGTGTGACTTGAGCATTTGCTGCAACAGGATTGGAAACAAGAATGGCATTGGCAGTGTGCACTGGAGGATTCGTATCACCATTGTTTGATTTCTGCAGTAGATTTAAGATCTGCTGATACTGATCTTGAATCATACTTGCATCTTGGAAGCCTTGGCTCTTCGAATTTATTTCTTGCTGAGTAGAAACATTGTTTGCCACACTGCTTTTATATCCAGGTGGAAAACCATGGAGTTGGTAACAAGTTTCAATAGTATGATTAGTGCGATTACAGTGAGTGCATAACCTACTAATACCTCTGCCACCATAGGTACGTCCTCCACGTCCTCTAAAAGATCGTCCTCCTCGCACATTTTCAAAATTATTCCTTCGATCATTCAGCACTGCCAAAGCTTGCACATTGCTCAAAAGATTGTGATCATCCTCTGAATGAAACTGGCGCTCTTGTTGAGTCACCAAAGAAAAGGATTTAACAACATTCAGTAATGGTTCCATCATCATAATTTGTGATCTAACCTGAGCAAATTGCTCATTAAGACCTTTGAGAAACCGAATCGTGTGGTTCTGTTCACGATAGGTTCTTATCCGAATTGTGGCTCCACATTCACAAGGAATAGCAGGAGAAGGAAGTGGCATTAAGTTGTCTAATTCATCCCAGAGGATCTTCAACTGTGTAAAATATTCTGAAACGGGCTTATCACCTTGATGCATCTTAGAAATCTCCTCCTGAAGATCTGAAACTCGGAATATATCCGATTGAGAAAACCTATCACGCAGGTCTTTCCATGCGTCTGCTGCATTGTTGATCCACAATATAGACTGAGCAATGGTCTGAGATATTGATCGGTGTATCCAACCTAACACCATTACATTGCACCGTTCCCATGCTTGATAGGAAGGATCATCTTGATCTGGAGCAATCACAGTACCATTGATGAAACCTACCTTATTCTTTGACAGCAGTGCCATTGACATGTCTCGAGACCAGGAATGGTAGTTACGACCATTCAAAATCGGAGAAACAAGCACCTGAGAGGGATTCTCATTCGGATGTAAGAAGAATGGATGTGAAGGATTGGTGAGGAATGGTGGCAATTGTTCTTGATTCGCCATGGAAACAAAGATCAGATTGAAAAGATAAAAGAAAGTGAAGCGGATATCAGAGCTAAGATAGCTCTGATACCATATTGGAGCTCAAGAAAACTATGAAATACCTCATTCTATTGATTCTGTAGAAAAGTGATTATTACAGATAATGAAATTAATAAAGGGAAAACTAAATATATATACGAGAGGATTCAGCCTCAATCTAATCAGAGGACCTATCATAATAACCAACTTAGCTAACAAACTAACTGCACGAGCGTTCTTCTATTATTCTGTTGTGATTAGTTGGTTGGAAGAAGCTTCTGTGTGACGTGGCTGATAGTGAATGCAAGTGTGGCTTGTCTACTGAATTTGGAATTGGCCAAACTCAATAGTGGTATTTGAGACTGGGCCTGGAGTTGGACCAAGCTGTGTTAGAACCAATCATCATAGAAGAATGGTTTGCTACTACGACTTCAAAATTGATGAGTGAAGTAGTAGTTTAATTTTGTCGCAATGAAATGTTTCAAGATTATTGTCATTCATATTTAGTTGATATGGTTGAAGGAATTCATGCAATATTATTGCGGATGACCATGAATCTATAAAGCTTCAAGGCTATGGTAAATGAATTAGTCTTCCTGTTATAGGTGTGGGACTATACAAATTTGCCAGGGAGAATGGGGACCATGGAATTGTGAACGTAATTTCTTCCTCATTTCTTTGTTATAATTTCACTTCTCTTTTCATGAAATCCTAAAATGTAAAAAAAAGTAACTGGAAAAATATATACTATATTATTCGTTGGTAAACGTGTATGGGTAAAATTTATCATTGTAAGAAATTTATTTCGCCAACTTTTTCTTTTTTACACAGATTGTAGCATTCAAATGAGTCAATGAATATTTATAGGCCAATGTAAGAGAAATCACATCATATATACATCATAAGATTAAGTTTATAATGAAAAGGCGGAATAAACTTGAAATAAGCAAATGGCAAAGATGCTTACATCAATATAATCAAAAGGGGAAGAATGTACATCAAAATGGCAAATATACATCAAGGTTTGATGGAACAGGTGTTCAAAAATCCAACAATGATGGTCCAACTAGATTATTAACGCTTGAATTCTAAATGGATAATTAATTTCAATTTCGAATGCAAGTATAATGTAAGTACCACAGAAATGAAGTTTAATGCGAATAAGACTTGTCCCTTCCACCACGCTCAAGTCAGAGACTGAGGAGTGAAGGTTATGCTACCTTTAGGTGAGATCTAATAAGTCGATGAATATTTTTAACAAAGAATCTGAAATTTTTATAAGCAAATTCTAAATCTCTTGAAAAATTTGACAGTATACTGTAAATACATTGACACTTAAAAATGTAAAAATCTTGTATTAGTTTTAAGAATTACAAATATTTTTAGAATAAATTTTTTTTTTTTGAAGATTAATGAATTCAGTATATAAAGAATAATACAACGGACAAATTTGGATGTTTATTAAATTTTTCACCGTCATCATATGAGAGAAATCAATTCATATTAATATAAAA
Organism: Gastrolobium bilobum; assembly: GCF_033153095.1. Classification (NCBI taxonomy): domain Eukaryota; kingdom Viridiplantae; phylum Streptophyta; class Magnoliopsida; order Fabales; family Fabaceae; genus Gastrolobium; species Gastrolobium bilobum. Next base: position 107,069 of record NW_026900059.1, read on the forward strand.
ATAAGAACTCTTACATTTATTATTAGGCTTTTTCACCCTTTTGTCCCTTATTAATTAATTAATAACTATTTTGTCTCTGATTCGAAACTATTTATCAATCTATCCCTCTTTAATCGACTACCTTGCATTTTTAATCGACTAAATGGCCAAAACAGATAAAAAATAGTTGTTGGAAGATTTAGTCAACTAAATCTCCCTATTTAGTCGACTAAATCTCCATATTTGACCAAAAAAAAAATAAGTCAGTATGATTTTAATCGATTAAGTAGTGAGATTTAGTCGATTAAATCTCCCAACAACCATTTAGTCGATTAAACATGCAAAGTAGTCGATTAAAGAGGGGCAAATTGATAGATAGTTTCGAATCAGGGGCAAAATGATTATTAATTAATTAATGAGGGACAAAATGATCAAAAAGCCTTTATTAACTGTTGATTCAATTTGCATTTAATGGTTCTAATTTATTGGAGATAAAATTTCAAATGAACCATTAAACACAAATAGAATAAATGTGAAAATTTGTATTCATACCCTGTAAATTAATGGCTCCATACACACACTGTAAATTCATACACTATAAAATGCTCTGTAATTGAAATCAACACCAAAGAGTGATCGTTGTCTTTCAGCAGTAGTAGTTTTTTAATTTTGTTTGGGAAACAATTGCTGGGACGACACGAAACGTATTATCTCTTTAGACTAATGTTGTCAAAATTGAGTTTCTACGTCTAAATGGAAGGAGATGATAAAAACGATACGAAACATAAATTCAAAATTCAATGAACAACTTTATATTTAAAATATGTAAGTCATATAACTATATAAGACATAAGTCTAAACACATAAAAAAGAGTTTAACAACTCCTACAACCAAGTTCCAAAATATCAAAAGAATAAAGTTTAATAACTTCTAAATTATATCAATTGATTCAAATGAAACACATTATTTTGCTTCAGTTGCATGTTCTCAATGTTTTCTTTTCTTGCTCCTATAACAAGTTCATTTGCAATAAAACATAATAGATTGATTCAAAACTCACCTCAGCTTGGCACGTACTCAAATTTGTGTTCACATTTTTTGTTTAAGTAAAAAAGTAGAAATTTGCATTTTTATTGTTTTTAAGTTTTTATATGGAGTTTTTATCAATCTTTACTGATGAGAGTTTTTACTTGCGTTTTAATACGTATTACTTCAATAAAAATGTAAAAACATAAGCTTTTGTAATTTTACATTAATTTTTTACAACAATACTTTAGACGACTATTCCGACAAGATTCGGTTTTTTGAGCCGGATTTCCAAATTTTAGACTTGTTTAAGATCTGCATAATGTGCAATAATCTTGAATGGATTGCATTGCGATACAATTTTTCTGCAATAAATTGCCACCAGACTTGCATTGCGTTCACATTGAGAAATTATGTTTTTCGGGACCACTTGGTATTCTCTATAATCCAGTCATTATGTCTCTTTAGAAGAGAGAGAAAGAGACGTAGAAATAAAAGAAAGAATAATAATTAATAAGTATACATTATGGGAAAAAAGTTTCTAATGTTACTTTAAATAACTTTATCTAATGTTCATCGAAACGACGTCGTTTTAGGGTTGAAAAATTAAAAAATTAAAGTGATAAATACTATTATAACCCTGAAATAAATTAAAATTACAAAAATACCATGATTTCCGTTCCAAAACGACGTCGTTTTGATGAACATTAGATAAAGTTATCTAAACTAACATCAGAAAAAACAAACCCATAAATTATATATGAGAAATCATACTCTTATGTTACATGAGATTAATCTCTCGTGTTACTCTCACTTCGAAAAATATGTTTTTTTTTTTTTTTTCTAAAATTTGGTGGAACCCACTTTATTTATCTCTTAACATGAGAGAATTTTTCTCATACTACATGAGAGAAGTAATCCCCATTATTTATATATATATATATATATTGGGTTCACTTTTTCTGCAGTTACTGCAGATAACCTATCTGCAGTAAGTCAATACGACATTGTTTTGAGACGGAAATCATGGTATTTTTGTAATTTTAATTTATTTCAAGGTTATAATAGTCTTTATATTTATAATTTTTTAAGATTTCAATACCAAAACGACATCGTTTTGGGAATAAATGCAGATAAGTTATCTGCATTAACTGCAGAAACATTTTTCCCATATATATTTATCTCAGATGATTGAATTATACTATTATGTTTTTAAAATAAAAAATTATACTTTTCTTATAGAAAAAAATGTTATTTTTTAGTTCATAATAATATGAATGTTATGAGTTATTTTAAAATCAATGATCATATTTATTGGATAGTTTATATTTCTTTTCTTTCGTATATATTTAAAAAAACTTTCATTTATATTGTTAAAAATTACATTCAATTTTTTTAGCGATAAGAGGTGGGGAAAAACATTTGTCATTTTAAATGATAGAAAGTTATGTCATTTTAAAAAAGAGACACAAAATAATATTTTTTATTTAAATTTTAAATTAAAAAAAATCACCCACTTTTTTTCTCCTGGTTTTCATTTCTTGTATCTATCTCTCTCCTAAAATGACATAACTTATGTCCTTTAAAAGTACAAATATCAAACCCAAAAAGGTGATATCTTGTAATATAAATAAAGGATTTAATGTTTTTATAGTGAATGTAGATAAATTATCTACATTCGCTCCCAAAAGATGTCGTTTTGGTTCAAAAAATTAAAAAATTATAAAGAAAAAGACTATTATAACCCTGAAATAAATTATAATTATAAAAATATCTTAATTTCCACATCAAAACGATATCGTTTTGGATTCAATGTAGATAAATTATCTACATTGACGGTAAAAAGAATGAACCAAAAAATAAATCTCTTAATGGCAATAAGTAAGTAACTATAATCAAACCTCTTAATGGTATTTTTTTCATTTATTTTATCTCGTAACTAGTTTTGGACGCTTTTATCATTCCTTTAAAAAATAAAAATAAAATTCAACACTCATATTATTAATTTTAAAATTTTATCTTTTTTTTTTTTTTATATTTTTAAATCTCAAAATCGATAACAAGAATATATAAAATGAGTTTAGTAATTTTGAAGGTGGCAAAGAGAAAAAAATCACTCATAACATTCATATTCATATGAACTAAAAAATAACATATTTCGTTTACTAAAAAAAAGATATTTTTATATCAAAAAATTATAATTTTTTTAAAATAAAAACATAATAGTACAATTCAATCATCTCTGAGATAAAAAATATATAATTTATACTAATATTCTCTTTTATTTCTACGTCTCTTTCTCTCTCTTCTAAAGAGATATGATGACTGGATTATAGAGGATCCCAGTGGTCCCCAAAAGCAAAATTTCTCAATGTGAACGCATTGCAAGTCTGGTGGCAAATTATTTTTTTGCAAAAATATTTATAATTTTATTGTAAATTTTTTTTTATCCGCCACACTTACATAAAAGTAAGTGAATCTCATTATAAAGAGAGAGAAAAAAAAAATTAATGTGATTCACTCAATTTTATATAAATTTGACAGAAAATAATTTTTGTCATCAAATCAAAAATATTAAACCCTTATTTTTAAATCCAAATAATACGTCATAAAATATTCCAATCATTTATTAGGAAAGATAAGGAGAATTATGAAAGTTCAAATTTATAGAAAATGCAAGGAAATAGCTGGAATTAGTTTGAACCCTTTGTTCACTCCCGTCTCCTCCAATCTCCTGAAATTTTCAACTCCTTGTAACATTTCACACGTTCACACGTGATTACTTGTCCGGTTTTCTATACGTGTATGTAGCACTTTTCTAAAGTTTCTAGATTCCTTTCACTTAGGTTTCTGTCCCTTTGAAAAATTAAAACTAAAGTTAGAAAATTAACATGAAAAGATGTTAATTGAAAATTCATGAAGGTAGAAGACAAAATATTTGAAGGGCCAAAGCCTACGCGGTTTTAGGTTTCACTAACAAGCGACAATACCTTGATAAGGCCAGCATCTAGTAACAATGTTTCTCTTTAAGCATTTTCCACAAAATAACGTGGTAGTTTCATCATGGAAAATTTGTAGCCTTGTTTTCTTCTTGCATTTTTTAAGATGTGAAGATTATAAACTATGTTATCCAAATTGGTACCGTTGAAGTCAAATAAATGATTCTCTTTTGTAGAAAATCTTTCCGCATTTCGTTTGAATTCAGCATCATTTTAATTTCTTTCAAACCGTTCATATATGGCTTTCTTGCGTCACTGCTGATTAAAGCGTTTTCACCCCTCAAGAACAAATAAAGTGTTAAAACTTTACTAAGAATCATTTGTTTTTTTGAAAATATTTCAATCGGTTCATTGTTTCGCAACTAACCCGATTCGGGGCGGGTTCAAGGATTAAGGCTTTAAACCTCTTCCAAAGATGATACTGGAAAGATTCGAACACATGCTCTCACCCCCACATGCTTAGCTCTCATGCGCCAACTGAGCTACCACCATTTGGTACTAAGAATCATTTGTTGAAGTGATAAATTTCTTCTCCTTAAGATAAGATTTCAAATTCAAGTTCTATGAATGAAACAAAAAAAAAAATGTCTTGGAAGAGTCGTTTCCAATATAATCAGATGAATGAATCGGTTGAAAAAAAAAGTATTAAAACTATTCATTCTTGGTCCAAGATTGATTGACAAGTAATTGAGATCTAATTTAAACTTAACATTTTTAGTTTATATTTAGTATATTGTTAGTATATAGTATTTATATTAAAATAAACATCATTCTACATCGATGTACTCTTAATTTTGGCTGTTGATCTTATTTATATCTAACGGCTCTAATTATTTTTTTATGTGAACCATTATATATAAGTGGATCAATATAATGGTAAGATTTCTTATTCTTATATCGGTATAAGAATAACTCGTCCCTTTATTTCAGGACTTCAAATTTGAGTCATGGGTATGCAGCTATGTTAAAATTTGACAGGGAGAGTTTTGCCACCCTTGCGTCCTACTTAGCTCGAATCCAGATTAGTCGACACAGTTAGCAACCGGATACCGAATGATTATAAAAAAAAATTAAACACTTTTAAAATAATAATTATGATAGTTAAGCTTCTTATATGATTTGATAATATTAATTAGAAAGTACAAGAAAAGCAAAATCGTAAAGGCGCAAATATTAAGTACTACAAAATTATTTATATAACCTTGCCCTTATTATGAAAATGGTGGCCTAATGAAGAATTTAATTCAAGGTCGATTTGGTTAAAGCATCAAATCACCGGTCCGGTTCATCGTAAAACATTAGCAACTAATATTTATAAATCTTAAAAAAATTTATAATGACACAACATAATAAAATAATGATCGGGTTTAACTTTTCTGCAATTGCTGCAGAAAAGTGGTCTGTCACACACTATGTATTTCGAGAAGTATATATTGTAACTTTTACAATCTAAACAAAAATAGAGTTTTACACTGTATTTTCCAGAGTACAAAGTGTGTGGGAGATAAATTATTTTCACATCAATAAATTTTTTTCCCATTAAGATTCTCCTTTATTTGAGTTAAAAAAAATAAATATGTTATGAGACCATAGTCTAGAAGAGCAACAGTAAAGAGAAAACTACGAAATAAAGGAAATGATCTTGAATGATAATAATCCTGGTACAATAGCAATACATCAAGCATTGCCCCCCCCCCCCCCCCACACCCCAAAAAAAAGCTATTAAAGATCTAAAATTTCATTATCTATAAGTAAACTTTGTAAATAAGATGTAAAGCCTATATATATGACACTTACTCTCCCAACTTGCTGTCATTATTGTTAGAATTGAATATCCACACAGATGCAAGAGACAACTATACTTGATGTAAACCCATTTGACTACGTCGTTATTTTCTTGTGCATGGTGATGTGCTTACTCAAAGTCATAGAATCTTGAAAAACTGAATTTCTTTTTGAATGAATCAATATTGTACATTATAGAGTCTTATATATCAACTGTACATGAGTGAAGACTAATATGCATAAGGCGGGAAAGTAACTAACAGAAAAACAAACTTCTAACTAACACTAAGCTACATTGCCTCGTATTGTCACATGGTATTATTGGTTAATATCCCCCTTCAAGTTGGGAGTAAGATGTCCTGTAAACCCAACTTGGAAAACAATGTTTGAAACTGAGTAATGGGTAGTGCCTTTGTAAGAAAGTCTGCGAAAGCTGTAAATCACGGAGAAGGAATGAGAGCCACAAAAGTTCACATGCTAAATTTGCTAAAGGTCGGTATTCTGCTTCTGAAGAAGATCTGGAAACTATTGTTTGTTTCTTGGTCTTCCATGAGATGAGAGAAGAACCCAAGAACACACATATGCCAAAGACAAATCTCCTTGTGTCAATGCAACATGCCCAGTCAGCATCAGCAAACCCAAATGGAGTAAGATCATTTTTGATAGGGAAGAATAACCTTTTGATGGAGAAGCTTTGAGACATCTGAGAATACGAAATGCAGATCGATAATGAGTCTCCATAGGCTTAGCTACAAATTGAGTTAATTGTTGAACAACAAAATTAATATCAGGTCTTGTGTTGGTAAGGTATAACAATCGACCAACCAATCTTGTATAAGCAGCAACATCTGAATAAGGATCAACATGGTCTTTTTGTAACTTCACCCAAGGATCCATAGGAGTACAAGCTGGTTTGGAGGTAAGGCGACCAGCATCAGGAATGAGTTTTAACATATATTTCCTTAGTTGATGATCAAACCTGAAGAAGAGCGAGTAACTTCAAACCCAAGGAAAAATATGAGATGTCCCAAGTCCTTGATTCAAAATGCAGCATCGAGGTGTTGTTTTACTCGATTGATCTCACTGATATCGTTGCCAGTGAGCATTATATCGTCAACATAGATCAGTAACGCTGTGAAAGAAGTGGAAGAAGATCTAATTAGTAGAAATGTATCTGCTGTAGATTGGTGATAGCTGAGAGTATGAAAAGATGAAAGTTAGTGGCGGAGCCAAGCTCCAATTGGAGCCCGGGCCAAATAATTATATGTGTATTTATTTATTTATTTTAGTTAGTTTATATTATAATATAATTAAATTATATTAAATACAAAATACTTGAGCAGATAGCATCAAAAAGAGTTATGATTTTATTAAATTTTTTTTAATTTTTTTTATATAAGTGAAAATAGAACACATAACTTAATACAACTTACCCAAATTTCTCACCAAATATATTTTAATTTTTTGATAGGGCCAAATTACAAATTTTAGCCCGGGCCAAATTACAATTTTAAATCGGGCTAAATTATAATTAATTATATAATTATACATGATAAGTACAATTTGTTAAAATTTAGCCCGGGCCGAGGCTACCCCATGTAGCATGTGGCTCCGCCACTGATGAAAGTAGCTTTGTGTGCCATTGTTTGCTGGCCTGTTTGAGGCCATATTAAGACTTGTTGAGCTCACACTTGATTAGGCTTGTTAAGTTTCCATTTATGTAGTCTGTGGATATTTATGTATTATGATACAATTATGATGAAAGGGCTTGTAAGCCTATTGGATATACTAAGGTGATGTCAATATTTATTGAACTGTTTATCTGGTTGAGATATCATGTGAGAATTATCCTTAGATGTCTGAAAAATAAATGAAACTCTATCCGTTTTGTTTGGGCAATGTTGGTAGGGGATTATCACTTTGTGTGATTAACTATCATCATTGTCGTGTGAAGATATGTTGTTTATGGGAACTTCATGTTGATTAGATGTTTAAGCAATTTGTATGAGTTATAATTACAGTTTGAATTGTTTATAAATACGAAAAATGTTTTAAGCAATAAAAGATAATTGTTTAAAAAAAAATTCATTCGTGTTTTAATCAACTATTGTGATTATAACTGCGCTTAATATCATATGTAATGTTAACAAACCGGTTCTAGAATGAGTTGTTACAGATGTGGGCCCCTAGCCCTTTTGTCTATAAAAAAAGAAAGCTCATTTGGATGAACTTTTTTTTTTAAAAAAATTATGTCTTAATTTTTTTAAAAGAATTTTTTTCTAAAAGTTGAATATCAAATTTTAAAAGGACTTTTTATATATAAAATTACTAAAAAAAAATATGTGAGAACAAATTATTGAAACAAAATTTGGTGGTGGCAACAACGGCAAGTGGTGGTGGTGGTAGCATGAGGGACATAGTGGTGGAGGTGGGGCTGACAGTTATGAAGTGATGGCAATAATGTTAGCGGACAATGATGGAGATGTCGATGGTGATGATGGTGGCAGTAGTGGGAAATGCGGTGATGGTGGTGGTGATAGACTGATAGTAGGGACAATAACCGTGGGATTAATTGAGGTCATGGTTGGGCAAATTTAAATTTCGATAAAAATATTTAACTTTTGATTTTGATTTTGATTTTTAAAAAAAGTTATAAATTTTAGTTTTAAAAAATAAGATTTTAATTTTTTTTACTTCTATTTTTTTTAAAAAAACTAACATTCAAATATGGGATTTAAACTTCTCCTTTTACGAGAGAAGTTTCCCTTCTCCTATCGAAGCATATCTTTGGTATTACATAAGTATATACTCCTTTACTAAAAGTAGAAAATAATAAAGACTTAGGGAAAAATAATTGGATAAAATAGAAAAGATAAATATATTACTTTGTTCTTATTTAGTAAATGGTGCACTGGGTTGTTTACAAAAAGAAAAAAGAAAAAAAGAATGCACAGTCTTTAGTACTCTTGTAGTACTTGAAATATTTTCCTCATCCATAAAATATGAGAACCACCACTTTGTTAAAAAAAATAATACTGAAATTGAACTAAGACAGCATGAGAAAAAGAAGTGTTTAACCCTTCAAATATTCATTCATAATGAGAAATTTTTTTGAAAAAAAAAAAAATCAGCTTTTAGTGAAAAAAAAAGTCATCCAAACTCTTAAGAATTCGTACAACAATGTAATTTAAAGTCTAGTATGATATTTTTTTTTATATAAGAATGATATTGAAGTTCCAACTTATAATCTCCTACAAACTATTCAAATTCATACTATAAATTTCAGTGACTTATATATTATTTTCCCTTTCTAACACAGGTACTTTGAAATTCTAGATGAAACGTTATCCACGTTGTCTTCTTTATATAGAAATGATTAACCTCAGCAACCATTAAGGGCTCGTTTGGAAGAGCTTTTTTTTCTTCAAAAATTACTTTTTTTAAGAAAAAAAAGTACTTCTCGAAAAAAGTCTATTTGGATGTCTGCTTTAAAAAAAAGCAGAAGTCGTAAAAAAAGCCAAAAACCTACTTTTTTTCAAAAGTTAAAAATTTTAACTTCTAAACAAAGCAGAAGTCAAAAGTCAAATATTTTTTTTCAAAAATTAAATATTTTTTAAAAAACTAAGTAACTGTAACTTTTATAGAAAGCGCTTTTAAAATAAGAAAGTCATTAAAAAGACTTTTTTCACAAATCCATACAAACAAGCTCTAAGTTGAAGTACCAACGCGTAAGAAACACTGTGGGGAATTAATATTCCAATTTCCAACGAGTAAAACCGTTGACCTAACGATTATAGTACTTCACTACTTACATTCGGTCTGCAGAGATAAAAAACACAAAAAAAAAAAGGAGGAAAAAGAATAGAAGAAGGGCCAGTTTTGTTGAATTTCTACTACAAACAGCATTAATTAAACACTGCTGAAAAATTTTAAAAAGAGAAAAGTGTTTATAAAAAAAGAGAGGTTATATTCACAAATTTTTTATTTATAAATTCTTATAAATTATATTATATATTAGGAATAGTATAGTTTAGTACACAATATTATATTCTACTCCTAATATATAATATAATTTACAAGAGTTTATAAAAAAAGTTTATAAATTTTTTTTTCCCTTTAAAAAATATCAAAATTCATTGCCATTATTAACGCATATGGTTATGCATTCATGTAATTTGGTCTTAATTTACAACTTAGAATATAAAACGATATTTTTAGACCTGTTGGCCTTCGATGTTCATAATTTGAGTTAATTATATGCAACTGACATATAGACTATATCGTATATGTGGCAAGTTGACTGACTGTTTGGGCAAATTGAGTCTATCACTATTATATTATAAGTAGGGTTATATTGACAATTTTTTTTATAAATTTATAAATTACACTATGTGTTGGGAAATTCGTTCCCTCAAACTCCAATGTCAAGAGGGTCCAGGGGAAGCCCGTGGCGGGGAACCACCACCAATGAGCTAAGGTTACACCAACCGTAGCAAGTGGATCCGACACCATGTCTCAACCCAAAACTTAAGACATTGGGTTCATGAGTCCTTTCACTTATATACTCTTCACTTAGCTCATTACCAACCAATGTGGGACTCATCACACTTGAATATCTCAACAATCTCCCCCTCAAGTGTGAAACCCACCATTGGTATGCTCCCCCTCAACCGAGTACCCGAAGCACAAAGTACTCGACCCGCCTCCTAGCCAATCACTAGGCTAGCTCGATCCCAATCCAGCTCTGATACCACTGTTGGGAAATTTGTTTCCTCAAACTCCAATGTCAAGCGGGTCCAGGGGAAGCCCGTGGCGGGGAACCACCACCAATGAGCTAATGCTACACCAACCGTAGCAAGTGGATCCAACACCATTTTTCAACCCAAAACCTTAAGGCATTGGGTTCATGGGTCCTTTCACTTATATACTATTCACTTAGCTCATTACCAACCAATGTTGGACTCATCACACTTGAATATCTCAACACTATGTCTGACCGGTAACATTCTATTTAAGAGTGTCTTATCAGTCAGATATAATGTAGTTTGTAAACAAAAAATTTGTAAATATAACATTCTCCTTATATTATATTGAAAACTTGTTGTCATAACATTTTAAGTTATATTAACTTGAATATGTAGGTTAGTTTGCTTGTACAATTAATTATTTGGTAGAAAATTAATCATGTGAGTAAGTGTTTTGGGAAACATGTGGTCTTGGGGAATATTCATTATACATTAAATTTTATATAACTCACAACTCTTCTTTTTTATATAATAGTGTTGACAAATAACACTGAAGAATTTTTATTCAATAAATATTTTCTTGTTATTCTAATTTTTCTCAATGAAATATATATATATATGTGTGTGTGATGAAGCCCAATAATCCTCCAAAAATACTTCTTTAACAATCAAATTTTCGACCTTAGAATTTAAACAGCCACTTTTAACCACTACAATGGGTACTATTAAGTGAAATCTCTTTCTTTATCATTGGGGGAGTTGGATGAACACTCATTTAACCAAACACTTATCTACCTATGCCAATAAATACATAACAAAGCTGAGCTAAACAGGAAGCGAAAATGATTATAAATATTTGCAAATCTAATTAGGGAATTCGATATTGCCACGGCCGAGTTCAATTTATTAGATAGACCTGTTGTGTCTTACTGCGTTATCTTAATTAAGCTTGAGCAGAGAAAGGTAAACATGCCGAATTGATAATACCATTTAAATAAGCTTCATTTTTGCAACTTCGTGCATATAATTTCATCTCAACAATTAAAAGTCTTAGAGATTCAAACTTACCAAAATACACTTACTAAAAAATATATATAACTTAAAAAAATTTATAAAGAGATATAACCTAATTAATATCCTAAGGTCCAAAAAATTTAATAACTATTAGTGAAACAATTATCCAAATTTTATGGACGTAAGAGCTATGGCAAACTAATGCTCTAGTTAAAAAAAAAAACTCAAGATACTAAAAAATTTGAGCCTTTAGATATAAATGGGATTAACGGACAAGATCAAAAATGTAACTTACACCGGTGTAAAATAATTCTGACCATATATATATATATATATATATATATATATATATATATATATATATATATTGCATCAATTAAAAGGTAGCTTATAAGATCGGGGAGGTCTTCAAATGCATAGTATCTTCACTATCATGCAATTCTATGAACTAATTTAGCATTTATTTTGTGTTATAAAAGATCAATTCAGTCAATATAGACTCATTCTCTTTGAGAATTTTACCTTACAACAGACAAAATTGTTAAAAGTGAGCAGGAGTGGCCCAATAATGATAGACTTAAATAATTTGTATGAGATATATATTCAAAATTCAATGCTATCATTTGAATTTAGGGCATCTGAGCTGAGCAGGTGGGGTGAGGGTATGTGTTCGAACCTCTCCAGTACCATATTTGGGAGAGGTTTAAAGCCTTAATCTTGGACCCGCCCCGAATCGGACTAATCGCGAAGCGATGAACTGATGGAATATTTCTAAAAATAAAAATAAAAATATTTGAAAATTAAATATCTTTTTAATCGGAGTCAACTTTCTAATCTATTCTAATTAATTGATTGAAAGATAAATAAATTAAAACCCACAAAATATATATTCATTCTAACAATTAAATGAAGGAGTTTGCAAATAGTTGGCCTTAGAATACAAATTAAAAAAATAAAAGATAAAAAATTATTTATATTGAAAACTCACAATATTTTTTTTTCTTTGTAATAGTTTGGCGCTTACATAGTACTTAAGTATGCATTGCATTGTTTAAGGTTTTAATTGTCACTTTAATATTCACTCATAAGTGGTAGAGTCAAGGAGGGATTATCTCCCCCTTAATTTCATCAAAACTTTATATTAAATAAAATTCAAATATAAAAGATTGGCATAATATAACATAAGTTGCCCCCCTTCGTGTTTATTATTCTTTATTTATAAAGAAAATTTGGGGAGTTCTTCAAATTTAGCTTTGTATTAACTCACTATCGCGTTATCATGTCTAAGTTAGCATGAATTTTGTTTCCTAGTCCCCTTTCACAAAATTTTCTAACTCCACTATTGTCACTCATATAATTTTTTTATTAATTTCATGATTTAAAACCTCATGCTTATGCACCAGAGGTTACCAAATAAATATTTTTTCAAGTAATTAAAAAAATTTAATATATGTTACCAAAAAAATTATTAATTTAATATTAAATATTAAATATTTTTAGTCAATATCCTTAAATCCTTTACTTAAATGGGGGAAGCAGTCCAACTCCAATATTGTTAGCAAGACCCTTATGTATGAGGTGGTAAGGTATCTTTTTCAATTGCTACCCAATAAAATACCTTTGCCAACTACAATACCCAAAGGCTTTAAATATTCAATGCACATTTAAGTTATATACTATTGAATTCATAACCCACCACTTTGCTTCACTAGCTAGCCCTACATGTTACATCTGAGATAAAGAATTCATATTATAATAAACCAAGGTTGGAGCCTCCCTTTGTATAACTATCAATATCAACGTAAGCAAAGCGTTGCACATTATGCTAATATATACGTCACTTTCCTTGTTGTTAAGTGCCATTCAAAATCATAATCATAACCAAAGAGAGAGAGAGAAAAAAAGGCTTATTGAAGAGTGACAAAAAGATATATCAATATTGGAAATTTTAAATATGAGATGATGCAACAAAGAATCTTCCACCTTTCTTCCGCGTTGTTCCTCACTCCCCTTGTGGGAGGGAGGGTATAGAGCTACGTGTGTTCCCCTCATTCACTTTTTTTGACCCATCCAAGGGGTTGTGGTATTTCACATATGAAATGGTCAATAATTCAATAAGTAATTTACATAAATCATACTCTCTACTTTCTCTCACACAAAACATTAATATGATATACATATACCCCACAAGAAGGGACCTACTTTGTAGAAAACTCACTTCATTTTGGCCAGTCAAATCTACCTCTTTTCCTTCTCTTTTCTCATCTTTATATCCCCTTCTTCCTCTCACCTTCTTGGTTAAGAAAGCCACTCTCTTTCCTTATTTCATAATCAGCTTCACTCTCTCTTATCTCTATGCCTTATATCTCCTCCACTTAGCAGCATATAACTCACAATCTCCCCATCAAATTTTCACTCAAATGCATATTCACTAGTATATTGAATGATCCAATTTGTCCTTTCATTAGCTTACAACTTGGCCTAGTCCACTCTGATAATTTTCATTCTAACATATAAGAGTTTTCAAATTCCATGCTCTTCATATGCTAATGTTTTGCAATTCAGCTTCCCTCCCACATTCTCTTTCCAAAATAACCTTTTGCAAGCCTTGAATGGCCAATACTATATGATCAAATTGGCATATTCTTGTAACTGTGTGCATAAGCTGAACTAAGGGACTTAATCAGCTGCAACTCAAATTGGAAGAGTAACCTTTTGTTGTTGCTGTTAATTCATCTTCATCACCAAATGGGAGAGGACATGGAGAGGGAACAAGTTTGTATAATTGGTGAGCTAATGCAAGGGAAGGAGCTAGCAAAGCAACTCTGTGATCATCTAGTTTCTTCTTCTTCTTCTTCTTCATCATCATCATCACCATCATCCCATGAAAAGAATGAAGTCTTAATTCAGAAAATACTTTCTACCTATGAGAAAGTACTCACCAAGTTGAATTGGAGTTCTGAAGTGGGAGAAAGTAAGAACAACAATGTCAACATGATGGATTCCCATTGTTCTTTTACAAATGGGAGCCCCAGAAGTGAGGTCCTGGACCCAGATGTTAAGCACAAAGATGTCTTCAAGAAAAGGTAATGTCAAAAGTTACCATTTTTTTTTCTGTTTCTTTCTAACTTGGTTTTAATTTTAAGGTTTATCATCTGATTTTCAATCTGGGATTTTTTGAATTTGTGTGCTGCAGAAAGACCATGCCCAGATGGACAGAACATGTGAAGGTATGCTCAAGAACAGTGCTTGAAGGGTCTCAGGATGATGGTTATAGCTGGAGAAAATATGGGCAGAAGGATATTCTTGGATCTAAGTTTCCAAGGTAAGGAACATATTATTTTCCTCATATAATTAAAGTTTTATTTTTCCACAAGGGGGATTTGTACAATTTGGCATTTGAATATATGATAGAAAAGTTCACCTATCTAGCTTTTTTTTATGTAGGATTATTTTTTAGTTAGTGCCAGAGGCCATAGGTACCCTTAACTAGAATATAATTGACCACTTCTAAAGGAGGTAGGAAAATAGTTAAATGAATTTTGCCACGCATAAAGGCTTGTTTTTCTGCTAGATAATAATAATGAGTAAGACAAATTGCTGTTAAAAAAATACTATATAAACTTATCCAAAGGACATCTTTTGCTAGATTCAATTCAGTGCAATAGCAGCTTTGTGATTAATGCACCAAGTGTCATTAAAGGTTCCTTGCGTTGTGCAAGAAAGAAGGGATGCATCCGTACATTGGATAAATCTGACAATTTTGTCCAATTGCGCAACTTGTTGGTGAAGTGTCATGGTGGTCCTAAAGTTTTGGGAGCTCATGTACCAATTTTATTTAGCAGAAAAAACAGTAACATACCAACCGAATTCACAATTGTAGAATAATTAGTGGAGAGATAAAAATAGGACTTTATTACCCCTTTATTCAAGTCTATAACCTTTTTTTTTTTTTTTTTGGAAATACAAGGAAATAAAATAAAACTACATTAGAGACGGATCATTCTGGGTGTAGTAACACCCCTCAAGTCATTCTGAACCCTCAAGTCTATAACCTTTAAAGCTACTAAAAGGACCACAAAAGTTGTTCAATATTAGTTTTGTTGTTCCTTGCATCAACATAGAACAAGAGGGCATGCTGTCATATCTTATTATTCTTATCGCTATGTGTTTGCTTAACTTATTTCATATTGAAGCAAGCTGTTTTCATGTTGTTTTTCTGACAAAAAGTGGTTTGTATTGCAGAGGATATTTCAGATGCACACATAGAAATGTACGAGGGTGTCTGGCTACTAAGCAAGTGCAAAAGTCAGATGAAGACCCAACAATATTAGAGATAACCTACAGAGGAAGACACACATGCACTCAAGCAAGTCATTTAAACAAGGCATCCCCATCAAAAACAAAGATGGACTTGGGAGAAAATAAACTCCAAACAAATCAAAAGAATCAACCACAAGAAGGGAAAATAGAACCACCCCAAGAGACAATTTTCTCTTTTGGTTCTGAATTTGAAGTTAAAATGGAGGACTTTGACAACAAGGAGGAAATCTTCCCATCATTTTCCTTTCATTCTTCATCAATAGGATCTGAAAATGATGACAACAACATATTCTCCAAGACCATGATTGAAAACCCTTTCATGGAAAGCTTTTCTTCTCCATTCATATCACCAGAGACTTCAGAATCAAACATCTTCTGTTGGTCACCATGCCACTTAGGCAGCATAGGACTAGGCCATAGTGTGCAAACCTCAGAGTCTGATATCAATGAGATAGTTTCAGCCCCAACTTCAGTCACCAATTCTCCAATAATAGATTTTGATCTCCTCCTTGATAAGATAGATTTCGACACAGATTTCCCTATCAACACCCCAGAACTTTTCTCTTGATAAATTGTCCCATTTCCAAGTTGACAGCATAGTTTGTGTGCGGATTAACTGTTGAGTTTTGTAGATCCTTACTAGCAACATAGCAGAGGGAAGAAATACACCATAGTCATCACATATAATGTCCATACATTAAGACAGTGAAACTTCCCACTCATGCTAGTTAAAGTGAGTTTGTACCAAGGCTGTAGTGTGAAAATAATTTGTAGGTTGTAGCTCTAGTCTTTTACCAGTTTCTCGCTTCACTTGTAACATATAAAATCATATTGTGATGTCTTCTTCTGGCTCAAGCTGAGCAAGAAATTGTGAAATAAATGAATTTTCACCCTATATTTGATGTCTAAAATCATCATCAATGCTAATGCGAAGTGTCATAGACTATAATAGACTATTTTACCTTATATTTGAAAGAGTATGGTTACGTAATCAAATATGTAACATTTTACATTACATGGCAACAACACCACGATGGGAATTGGGACCACAACTATCATTCGTAGTTTCACAACCACGCGTCTAAAATCTAAAGGCTAAATGGAATCCTGATTCCTCAATAGGAAACAAATGTATAAATGCCAAATGGAATTTGTATGCATCAGGTTCTAAGATAGTCAATTTGTAGTTTTGGAATTTTTGTGGATTGTCTTGGCTGAACCTGGACCCAATTTCCCAAACAACCAAGCTTCTATGAATCATAGTTAAATTTATTCTCAACTTACGTGATACTGGGGCTACTAAAGTAATGTGCCAGCCCCATTTCAATGTTTGACCATATCAAAAATAAAGACTAACTAATCTGGCATGGTGATTCTTGTCTCTTTCATGCCAAATATATATGATTCGGAATGAAAGCATTATTTCAAATCTTCATTTTGTTACCAATTACAATTATTATATTTACTATGTGAATTTAGAAAAATGATGAGTTTTGCTTCTGCGTTAGTGGTGAGTTGCAAAATAAAAGATAACTGTTTATTTTCTCTAAACTGATTCATCCTTTTTAAGACCATATTTAATGTTAAAACATTATAATCACAGAAGGAATCGAATAAAAAAAATTAAAATCATTTTCTATCTTTCTTTGTGAAATTAATAATCCTCTACAGTTTTTGCTTATTTTCAGTCTCATCCCTACAAATTTTTTCCTTTTCAAATTAGTGTTTACACTTACGAATATTTCCAAAACAGTCCATAATGTAAATGTTTGTCATAACTACGGCTTTTTGACCCTTATAACCTTTTATTAATAATTAATTACCAAATTGACCCTCATTATAAACTATTTCAAAAATTTAACCTCCCCAACAAACATAACACCGATCTGCCCCTGTTTGACCGTTGACCACCAAGCCTACCCGGGTACACCCCTCCCTACCCGGGTACTTTTTGAAATTTTTTGTCTACCCGGGTAGAGTTCTTCAATCTGGGAAAATGTTTGAATTATTTACCCGGGTAGGGAGGGGTGTACCCGGGTAAATCTCTGTCAAAAACCCCAAAATGAAATAAAACTCAAGAGACTAAAATGAAATCCCATTGAACTTAAGAGACTGCTACATAACAACTCCTATAGCACTTGTAAGTTTACTTACATTAACAGTCATCACCAGGAATTCTAACAGAACTCGGAAACTGACACCAGGCCTTGGATGCAAAATGAAGCAGGAGGAGGCAGAATAATGCATGGCCTCTGTCGAATAGGTTCAGAAATTCACACATCCAATGACAAGAAGCGATACCTGTTCAAAAACTGCAACAAACTAGATTAGGAAAAAATTGTATGAGGAACAAGTACAAGAGCAGTAAAGTTGAAAGGTACCCTTTTCTCAGAAGCATTCATTCAAAACCAAACTTGCAAAGAAATCAAAAAAAAGTTTAGAACTTTCAACCAACCCAAGATTTGAAAAAACCATAGCAAATGGTAGGTGACAATACCGTGGGAAGATGGGATAAAAAAATTAACATAAGATGAAGATAAGGAGGAGAAACCGATTTTGTAAATTTTATGTCTGTTGGCTGCTGCAGAGATCTAGGAGGGGTTTTGGGGTTTCTGGTGGAGATTTACCCGGGTACACCCCTATGTACCCGGGTAAATAATTCAACTATTTTTCCAGATTGAAGAACTCTACCCGGGTACACCCCTCCCTACCCGGGTAGGCAAAAATTTCAAAAAATACCCGGGTAGGGAGGGGAGTACCCGGGTAGACTTGGTGGTCAACGGTCAAACAGGGGCAGATTGGTGTTATGTTTGTTGGGGAGGTTAAATTTTTGAAATAGTTTATAATGAAGGTCAATTTGGTAATTAATTATTAATAAAAGGTTATAAAGGTAAAAAAGCCTCATAACTACTGTTAATTTAATCTCTACTTGACAGTAAAGAAAAGAAAAAGGAGAATATAAAAAATCATTCCTGCTTAACAAAGGAACACCTTCCAACAAAGCTCAGCACAGTTAGTAGATAGTTGGGTTCCTTAAGCATGTTGACAGGTAGAGGTATTCGCGGTCTGGATTGGATCGGTTTTGGAAGCAAAACTCATCTGATCCAATCACTTCGGTTTGATCATGTAATCATCCATTCGGTTTAGATCTTTTTTCAAATCCGATCCGATCCAATTCAATTTTTTTCGGGTTGGATTGGATCGGTTTTCGATTTTTTGAATATCTTAAAATTAGTTTCATGATTATTGTGCAAATAACATCTTTTGTATATATTGGCTTTATAAAAAAAAAATTGAAAAAAAAATATCAATAAAGAATACTATAGTTGATGAGACGTGACTAAGTTTTTTCTTGAATTTAGTTGATGAGTTAACGGGTCTTGAGTTTAGAAATTTTTGGGCTATGATTGGAGAAAGGACAAGTAGGTAGAGGATAATTAATATATTGGATCGGTTTGGATTAGATTGGATCAGTTTTCATCAACCCATCCGAAAACCGATCCAATCCAATTAAAATTTGTGGTTTTTTTTTTCTGTTTTCGATTTATTTGGTTATCGATTTTTCGGTTCGATTTTCGCGGTTTGAATCGGTTTGGATCGGTTGATGAACACTCCTATTGACAGGGGTTCGATCTCTGGCCGTGTGTATGGAAAATGCTTTGTTGGGAGAGGTTTGCCCACTTAATGTGATCTCCCGCCTCGTGAAGATTAGTCTTCGGCTGCTGGCCGGAAGATATCTTGGGAAACCAAAAAAAAAAAAAAGGAACACCTACTAAAATGAAGAAGTATTTGCTAGATGTTTTAAAGAAAAAAAAAAAGGGAGAATTAAAGTAATTATTGGGTTTGCTAACTGATGATATTAGAATAGTATTAACGAAAATTAACAGTGAGGACGAGTTTGAAAATATTTACAAGTATAAGGACTAATTCAATAAAAGCATAAATTGAAAAAAGTGAAATTATATAATCCAATATCTTAATTTAACCATCGATTTTATTTTATTTTTTTCACATTTTCAAAAGCACTTCTGCTAGTTTCAAATAAGTATCCGTCAAATGCACCCAAAACTGTGGACTCTAACGATCCACATTTACCCCAGCCCAACTGAACATGATCTGGGCTTTCTGGTATATCTTGGTCCTAGTTTTAATGGGCTGAATACCTTAACTACAACATCCTAAGGCGGTGGCCCACTACACAAGACTAAATACTCGTTTCATTTTTTGAAGACAAGCCCAAAGCTTTGGTCTTTTGGGTATGCCCATTGTCCACATGGAAAACGCCCACAACTCACATGAAATTTTATTTTATCAAAAATCGAGGGAAAAAAAATACATTTTGTAAAATAAGTTTTGCACTTTTGTAATTATGCCCGACTCGAATGAAATAACCGATGAAGAAATCTGAAAAAAAAAAAAAAAAAAAACATAAGAAGAACAGCCAGCACTTATCTCATAGTTTCCATATTGTGACTCTTTCATGTTGCCTCTCTCAGTTTTAAACTTTGTCAACATGGTCCGAAATTTTATTTCGTTTGTACGTATAGGTACAATAACTTTCTCTTGGATCAACATCAGTATTTATTTATTTTCTCTGAACTTAATTACACTCTTTCAAGAGCTACGCCTTTTTTTCCCTTCAACATTGGAAAGTTGTGACATGAATTTAAATTTCAATCATATCATAGAAATGTGATTAAATTTAAATTTAATTAACAGCTTATATAATCTACCATATAAAATATGAATTTTGAAAGACACTTCTAACCTTTAAGTCAAATTCGATATCAAATGTCAATACTTGTCATTTTATGATGATTTTGATGAGATTCATATTTAGAAAAAAATAGACATCTAGTCTCTTTTTTTATTTGTTATACAGTTTTCTTTTTAAATTGGCTTAGCAAACCCTGAGGATTTTGTTAGAATTTCTCTCATAACCAATTTAGAATTGAACTTTTTTTCTGATCAAACACTTCCCGTTTCACTTAATTTTTAACCCCATAATCTATATTTTTTTATTTTCAAATGGGTCTCGCCATGGCATTGGCACCCGAGTAAAATACTGAATGAATATTAAAATATAAAGCTCGACACCTAACCTAACCACCAAAGTGTACATAGATAGTTTAGTTTACATTTTAGAAGATCGATTGCAAATTTTTTTCGTTAAAAATAATTAATATTTGATTATTATAATAAAATCACGTTCAGAGTACGTACGAAATTATAAAAAAACAGTTTATCACAAATTTTTTTTTTATAAAAAATAGTTTTGTACATATAACTTTGGGATCAATGTTTCTTCTATTACAGGAGATAATTTTATTTTCTACACACATATAAAAGTGTGTGGGAATCATGTGGGTCCCATGTGAGAAGAAGGGAAAGAAAAAGAAATTATGAACCTCACACACTTTCATGTGTATGTAAGAGATAACATTATCCACTACAACATGAAAAATATTAATCTATAACTTTTCTTTTAATTTCTCCAAGATTTATTAATTAATCAATTAATCTAGTTGAGTTGAGTAAAACCAAAAGAGCAACAAATTTTTTTTTATTAAGTTTTTAGTGTACCTTATTCAAACTCTAAATCAATAGTTAAGATGGAACAACTCCATGTCAATTGATCCACGCGTTTGGTTGTACTTATAAATATTTTAAATATTAATTTGTAGTGTAATTTGATCACAATCTCATCTCATAAATTTAATGACAAGTTCATGATAGAAGTGCTAAGCTAGTGAACATTATTACTATTATTAATATTATTATGACATTCAAGATTCTAGTCTGTTAAATATATATAAAGACTCAATTAATTATGAATAAGCATTGAACTTATGTTTAAAAGGGGATCTTTTGGAGAGAGAGAAAGAGAGTCGCAAAAGAAGATGGTCAAAACGGAACAACTCATATGAATCCCTATTCCCCTCTTTAAACAGGATCAAATGCTAAAGAGTAACGAAAGGGGGGAGAACAGAGTAAATAGTCCCATATATATCAGCATTAATCATCGAGTTTAGTTGAAGGTTGGCAAGACAACAATCAAACAAGGATAAGGTTTTTGGAAAATAAGCTTAATTTCCTTCAAATATTGAAAATCTTACGATTGGTTCTTAAATTCTGACCTACTTTATGATAGGAATTGTCAACACCTCCAAAGGTTTCCCTGTCATCTAGAAGGATGTATACTTTCATATCCTTCTAATTAAGCTTTTTAGTGGGAGTTTCTTAAGTACTACTCTCGTTAATTAATAAATAAATAAACTTTTCTACACCATAAAAAGGTTTAATATACCAAAGAAGAAAAAAATGAGCATACTCGTGGAAAACTACTCTCTTCCTCACGAGTAAGAAGAGTTGGCTATGTGAAAAACAGAAAAAACATTAGTTCATAAAAGACTACAAATTAAAGTATATATATATATATATATATATATATATATATATATATATATATATATATATATATATATAGATATATATATATATATTCTTAGGTTTTGACATCGGAAAAAAAATTGCTAACTAGTTTTTTTTTATTGAATTTCTCATTATAGTTATTATATTCCTCATTGAAAGCAAATCTAGCTTTCTTCGGACTACGATTAAGCTTAAATTAATAATGCTACATATATATAGTTTTTGTATTAAATAAAATTTGGAGATTAAATTTTTCACTAATTTTATTCAGTGTTATAATAAATTAAATATAATTCAATGAGTCTATAAATTTGTTATTTTTAAAATTTTATTTATATAATATTATTCCGTACAAAATTAAAAAAAAAGACAATAAATGAGAAGCAAATAATTTTAAGGTTAGCAAGTTAATTAAGTCCGTGAATGCATCTTTCTAGAAAGTCAGAAAGAACCAAATTAGCAGGGATGAACGAGTGATGCGACTGTCTCAGCTTGCAGAATGATTCTCTCTTTGACGGATCTTTAAGGAATCATTGAATTAACAAGTAATTGTCTTCTATTAGCTCCGTGGTTAATTTATGCGCAGCTTATTTGAGAAAGATTAAACATATATGATAGTTACGTGATTGATTGCGTATCTACTTCCTAGTAGTTTACTATTTAATAGATGTCAGAGACACTGCTAGGTTAGTTGTTGTCTTTTGTATTCTGTATTTGCATGAAATGCTAAAAAGTTTGTGCCACTAAAAAACAAAATATCACTATTATATTATAATTAATCAGAATTTTCAAATAATACTGCTTTTGGAATATTATCAGCTGTACGCATAACTTTTCATATGATCTCGATGTTTGAACTCAAGAGGTCAATAAGGCAATGCGAAATAGACAGATAGAAATTATGGGTCTCTTTACTCTGTTTTGATTTTTTTTTCTTAAAATTGTTTTTGTAAAATAGTTATGAAAATAGTTGTTTTTTATATTTTTTAATTTTTGAAAGTTAAAAACTAAAATAGAAAACAAAAACAACTCAAACACATCCTCTAAATTTAATTTTAAAAACAAAAAAAAAACAGTTATAATTTTCAAAATATTTTTTACAAAACAGACCTTACCAAACGAGTATTTTAGTTTTTTTGTTTTGAAAACTAAAAAACTGTTTTTAAAAACAACAATCAAACAGAGGGTATATCTTTTTTTTTTCTATCCTGAAATTATATCTTTATTCATGTCCGAATCATGAATGGACTACTACAGTTAGCCATACTAACATGGAGGGTAACATGGTAGCAGACAATTTGGCTTTTATGGGATATTCCTTCTTAGATTGGGATTTACATGTATTGAACGAGATCCCTGAAGTTTGCAATTTTTTTCTCAACGGGGCATGTGATGGGTGTTTCTTGCCCACGTATTTGTAATGCTTTGTAGTTTTTAATTTCATTAGTTTTCAGAAAGAAAAAAAAAATCTTTTTTGTTTTTTGTTTTGTGCCTTTTTTCAAGGTCATTTTTATTATTTCAGTTTAATTTTATAATAAGCATACATTTCTTAGAGTTAGTGGATTTTTTTTTTTTTGTAAATAAAGAGGGGCTAAGCCCCAGAAACAGAAAGAAAGAGAAGCATGCCTAGGAAAACAACAACGTACACCGTAGTGAATAAATTAAATTGAGATTTTGATATTTGTCTGGATTACTATATTAAGCGAGAAAAAGAGTCCAACTCATTTATAATCTATGAGGCCCAATAATAAAAATTTAAAGAGTAAAAAAACATATTCATCTCACATATATAGCTATGATTACAACAGCAGCTCAAAGCTCATAAGCCTTCTCAATAGCCAATGATCCAAGAACAGACACATGATTATAGCTAGGCCTAGGAGGCATAGTACAAAAAGTGGCATCCCTCATATGAGATAGAGTGCGTAAGTCTCTTGAGTCAATCAATCATCTTATATGTTTATCATTGCTTAAGTTTATTGATCAAGTATTAATTTGACTGTTGAAGTACCTTGTAAATACCTCTTTTTATCTGTTTTAATCAAGCAAAGATCTCAAACACCAGTTTAGCTATCCTGTAGGAATATCCTGCATCGAAATTCATCTTGTACCTCATACTTCAATTGGATCAAGTTTCAATCATGTGTGGTTAGACCTAATATTTCTTGGACAGGTGAAATATTATACATCAATATCTTTATATTTTTTTATATTTTTAATTAACTATAAGGAAAAAGAGACAGTGAAATAAAATATATTTTGTTATTGTTAGAAAAAGAATAGTGTTATACAATTATAATATAAAATTATTAATTTGTCTTTTATGTCAAAATTTAAGTTTTTGAATTGAATTAATTATTTTATATATTATCAAAGACTCCACACACCAACTGGTTATGAGTTGGATCTCATCAGCTGCCCCATTCTATTAATAAAAAAAATAGTTGCAATGATTTAAGAAATTAAAATTAGAACATTATAAAAATTGCATTTATCTTCTTATTTTATATATTAATATAGAGAAATGCTTTTCTCATGTTGGATGAGATAATTTATCTCATGCAACACACAAAAAAGTGAATAGGACCCACTAAGAAGAGAAGAGTGAAAGAAAAAAAGTGAGTCCTATCTATTTTTTTGTTGTTGCATGAAATAAATTGTCTCATGCAACGTGAGAAAAACATTTCCCATTAATATAATATACCCTATGTCAAATATAGATTTTGTCCTATCATGTAGGTAGTACCTGTGGCTGTATCAATAATTTCCTGGAAGGATCGATCCATGCAATCAGTGGTATAAACAACGGTTTACTTGCTGTTGCGATATAATTAAGCCATTTGAGGCCAATACAATCCCGAATAACAACAACCTAATGCAATTGCAACAGTCACTTGCATTGTTACAGACTTACAGTTGCATCATGGCGGTTTGAATATAAAAAATAAAAGATAAAAAATTCTACGCTCCCCACCGGTTCTGTTGGCGCTTTGTTAAGTATATTTCAATGAAATAGTGTTTGATGATATAAACGATCGAGCTCTTTCAAGCACATCCCAAACCCTAATATACCTTTCTTAGTTGAGAATTGATAATTGATAATTGATAATTAAGTTTTTAAATTGCATTAGTTGGGATCACGGGCTAATGCAAGTTAATTATACAGCTGATGCAGTTCATTATCACGAGCAATAGAAAAATTTTCCACCTCCATATTGCTTTGCCAAATCTAGCATCAACATTACAATTAGTTGGGTGTAATGAACACCATGACTTATTATTTTAAAAAAAAAAAAACAAAAGAAGAAGAAGGAAGAGATCATCAAAAGAAAAATGAGAACTTGAGTTGAGATAATTAACTACTAATAAAGTACTAACCACTTCAATTTGTCACAGTTGTCTTGCCCTGCCACTTAAGAGCCAACAGGGAGATTTGCTTCGTTGAAGATCCATTTTCACCTAGAGCTTTATCAGCTGCCACCTTAAGATCCTTCATTCGGTAACGAAGTTTCTTACCTTCCTCACCCTCCATAAGGTTCTTCACAACACTACCAATTTCTTCCCTTTCAACCAAACCATTCTCATTAACCTTAGGCCTTAGTGCCACTCTCATATCTTGGGTAACCAAAACGGCATTCATTGTTTGCTCAGCGTATAGTGGCCATGCAACCAAGGGCACCCCATTCACCACACTCTCAAGTATTGAGTTCCAACCACAATGGGTCAAGAACCCCCCAATGGACTCATGGCTCAGGACCTGAGCCTGTGGGGCCCAAGATGGCACCACTAAACCCCTCTCTTTGGTCCTTTCAACGAACCCTTTTGGCAAGAAATCAAAAGGGTCACTGTGACTATCAACAATGAAATAAGAAGCATTAGCAATCTTCTCATTTGGGCTCTTCACAACCCATAAAAACCTTTGCTCACTCATTTCCAACCCCAAAGCAAGTTCATTCATCTGAGCACTAGAAAGGGTTCCACCACTACCAAAACACACGAATATGACACTGCCACGTGGCTGCTCATCCAACCACCTTAAACACTCTTCGTCCCCGGTTTGAGGACTATCCTCATTCACCAGCGGTCCGACCGGATAAATCGGCGGTCTACCCGGTTCGTCACTATGTAAAAACTCGATGGTCTCCGGTTCAAGCTCATAGAAACTGTTCTCTATGATCCCCTCTGCCATGCTGAATCGCTTGGAGTGGTGGAGAAGCCACTTGTAGCAATCGCTATTCCGGTGATAAGCACCGTCCACCAAGTCTTTTCCGTGAACCGGAACGCAACCGGGAATCTGGACCGGTTCAGGGAGGTCCCTGAACTCGCACTGAACCGCTTTGTCCAATTGAGGCACGTAGAAGGAGAATGACAAGAACATGGCGGTGGAAGGGAAGAAGATGTATGGGGGGACATTGAATTCTCTGATGACATCGAAGGCGTCGGTGCCTATGAAGTCGACGACGAAGGCGGCGACGCGATGGGTGGCGGTGAGGGAGAGGAGGGCGCGACGGAGAGAAGGGAGAGAGCGGAGGACAATGTTGCAGATGAGGGAACCGACTTTGGTGTCGAGTGGGAGGTCCGAGAGTGTGACCGGAGGGAGGAAGATGTGGGAAATGGCACGGGGGAGGGAGCGGAGGACGGTGGTTTGTGCCTTGGAGGGAGGGCCGTCGGTGGGAATGATGAATGTGACGGCGAGGTTGTGGTGGCAAGTTAGTCTCTTTGCGAACTCGATCATTGGGATTAGATGTCCCATGCCTGAGCTTGGCATCATGGCCACTATAGGTAGTGGTGACTCTAATAGTTTTGGTTTCACACATTGTTGTTGGTCTTCCATTGCAATGGTGTTGTTCATTTGGTGGAAAGAGAGGGTTTTATACACACTAAGTATTGGTTTCTCAGCAGAAGCCGATAATTTTTTAAAAGCGTCTGAACAGAGAAAAAAATTAACTATATTATAATTATGTACTCATTATTGTACATAGTTAGGATAATGAAAAAATGATGTAGTATGAATATCCTTCCTCTTGGTTTTTAGCTTTTTTTACGAGACATAATTATTTATTTGACACTAGTCTGCCCGATTATTTTCACAAGCTTTAAGAAGAGTCTGTCTAATTGTTTTCACAAATTTTAACTTTTTGAGTCAACTACAAAACTTATAAGACTAATTCAGAGTTGGGTTTAATCACAATTAAATTTTTTTTGTCCATTTCAAAAAATGTATTTGATCAAAACTGAGATTCTCTCCGCACATGCTCATCCTTGCCAAGTAAAATACATTCATTAAGTTGCAAATAAAGATACAACCATTGGGCTGCATGTATAGTCAAATGCATGAATCGACACAGACATGAAACCAAGTCTGAAATGGTAACCAAATTAATATAGTGCCCCTAGCACGAGGAACCCACGAGGGGATAAATAAAGACGCTTTATTTTAATTTTATAATTTTCCTTGTCGTTGCTATTGTCTTTCTCATTTATTCTTTTATAAAATTAAACTTCTTTCTAACTTTTCAAGCGGTGCGGTTACAAAATTTAGACAAAAAAAAAAAACTTATGGAAGGTTGAGTATATGTCCCCGTGACATTTTAATTCAATGACTCTTTCACAAATTGCTTCGAGACAGAGAATCACTTGTCGCTTCTCCACCTGATACGTTATATATATATATATATATATATATATATATATATATATATATATATATAATAGGTAGAATACTTTGACACCGGTGTCAAATTTTAAATTTTGAAATTTGACACCTCATCTGAGAATCGTTAAATCAAAAAAGATCAATAGTGTCACATTCTTACAAATCAAAGTCGTTGATCTTTTTTGATCTAACGGCTCTCAGATGAGTGTCAAACTTCAAATTTGACACCTCGTCTGAGAATCGTAAGATAAAAAAAGATCAACGGTGTCACATGCTTACAAATCAGAGTCGTTGATCTTTTTTTATCTAACGGCTCTCAGATGAGGTGTCAAACTTCAAAATTGACACCGGAGTCAAAGGATCCTACATATATATATATATATGGAAAAAACAAGTATTATGTTGTAGGAAAATTCTTAGGTCATGTCTGATTTGTAAGCATGTGACACCGTTGATCTTTTTTTATCTTACGATTCTCAGACGAGGTGTCAAATTTGAATATAGAGGTAGGATCCTTTGACACCGGTTTCAAATTTGAAGTTTGACACTCATCTGAGAGCCGTTAGATCAAAAAAGATCAACGACTCTGATTTGTAAGCATGTGACACCGTTGATCTTTTTTGATCTTACGATTCTCAGACGAGGTGTCAAATTTTAAATTTGACACCGGTGTCAAAGGATCCTACCTCATATATATATATATGGAAAAAAACAAGTATTATGTTGTAGGAAAATTCTTAGGTCATGTCATAGAGACAATCAATTGTGGAGGCCACTATTTTTAAAAAAAAAGAAAAGTAAAAGAATTGATGGGCCCACTTTTATGTGTCTGTAGGAAAATTGGTTGTGTCATGTGTTAGTTGAAATTTTTGTAAAAAAAAGTATAGAATTCAAGTATCGTTCTCTAGGAACGGGAAATTCAATTTCTTTCGGTTATTCCCTTTTTTATTTTTCTTGAATGTGAATGTAATGGCTTTTTCAATGGAAGATATATTTTCTAAAATGCAAACTATAGTAAGAATGGTAAGAACACGTTTATATGAGTAAAAATGAATATTAAAAGTTTAGAATTCTGATTTCAATGACTTTTCCCTGAAAATTGCATGTTTGCGCTTTAACTGCTGTAGCACCTATCTTGATGGAATCTGACTTTTTGTAGAACTTGACTAAACTTTCCCAAATTCAGTTCTAAAATGATTCAAATTAATCCGTTAATCTTGAGTCATTTTACTGATGACTTGTAATCAAATTCTTTCCTAGATTATTCCTAATCTTTAAGTCCATTCCCATGGAACTTAAACCAAGAAATATTCACTACTCAAACATCAAGAACATGCACAACAGTTCAGATTATTAATGGGTACTCATCATCTCCATTAGAATTCCAGAAAAGAGGAATTAGCCATGCATGTTGAAAAATAAAGCAAAAACGAAATCTGAATTAACAGTAAACATGATTTTTATTCTCAAAGGAAAGAAATAGCAAAAGTAGAAGGTAACAGACTGAGATGTTCTTCACAAATTCAGATTGTAAAACTATGAAAAGCTTAAGAACAGAAAAGTAAAACCACGAGTTGCACTGAAGGTTTGCCTTCTTGAATCCCTTCAAGAGTGGTGTTCTTCCTTGTGCATTTTCTCCAAGAAACTCTAAAAAACTAAACGCTCAAAATGAAAATTGAGTTTTTTTCTTCAACGAAAAATCTAATATCCTCTTGAGTCTGAGTTCCCTTTATTACAAAACAGAGATTTTTACTTAAGCCGAAGCTTCAAAAGTTTGTTGTCCATCAGATCAAAAGAGCATCCAACGGGTGTCACTTTGCCATCTCATTTTCTTCTTTCATCTTTCTGCCATGTGTCCTTTTCTGTGGTAAAAATTTAAAATAATTAGTGAAAATCTAAATTGCCCTTCTTTTTTACTTCTTTTTACCAACTTGGGTTTACTCTCTTATATTTGGCCCAATTTCACCTGTATTATGACAAAATCAGCCCATAAAACATAGGATAATTACCACTAAACTAAGTAGAAATTAAGACTAACATCATGTGAAAGGAGGAAAACATTACCCTATATATATATAGGTGTATATGGTTATGATTCTCCCAATTTAGGAACAGTGACCATTTTGTCACGCCTGATTAAAAAAATTACCAGACTGCCACGCCAACAATAAATTTTTCCAGAATATCACGTGGGATAATTCGCTACACTGTGTAGCGAAATATGCTTGCAAATAATTCGCTACACATTGTAGCGAATTATGCCACGTCAGAATATACAGTCAGCAAAAATGTCACTTGTCAAGTAGGTAGTAATTCGCTACCCTGTGTAGCATATTATGTTCGCAAATGATTTTTTGACACGTGGCACACTTTCGCAGGAAAAAGCTGACGTGTCATAATTCGTTACTACTGGTAGCGAATTTGCTCTGCAATATGACCACGTGTCACGAAATTATTGGCCACGAAATTCGC